>NC_056688.1:34266742-34569772 GCF_018350215.1 Panthera leo | reverse complement strand
AAATACTAATTACTAAATGTAAGTAAAATCAGGGAATTCTGAAGATTACTTTAATTACCATTCTTAATGTAACAAAATTAGACTTAGGAAATGGCAAATTAGTGCCAATTTTAATTTTTATCACTTAAGCTCTGGAGTTAAATGTTTTACTATTTGAGCCCCTTTGTACTGTGCAGTATGTGCTTTACACTAAAAAATGCAGTTCATAGACATTGTATAGCACAAGTCAAGGTAAAGTTTTAAGTCCTTATTTAATGAGTGAATGTCCTTGAATGTTGTTGGGTATTAAAATATCTGACTTTTCTTTCCAAGTAATCTCAAGGGTTTTGGGTCTAGAAGCTCAAATTCAGAACACATCCAGAAAAGAAAATGAAAGTTGAGGGGAAGGGAGGGAAAGAGAGAGTAAGGAGAGAATGACAGACAGAAGGAAGGATGAAGGAAGGGTGGGGGGAAGAAAGTAGGGAAGGGTGGAGGGAAGAATGGACAGATGGAAGGGGGGATAGAAGTGGAGAAAGAAGGAAGAGGGGAAGGGAGGAAGAATAAAGATTAATATCTATTTAGTACTTATTTTGTCCCAGAGAAACCTTGCAAGGGGGCAGCTTACTTCTTTTCAGTACTCCTAATGGGAATAATCCTCACCTTAAATGTTATTCTTGTGTATTGCTGTAAGGACACTGAGGCATACAGAGTTGTATTGGAGAGAACTTGCCTCCCAGTGCATTCATCTTGAAGTTTCTTTGGGGGTCCTTCAACACTGTTTTACAGAACATCCTTTGAGCTGAAAGTCCACATTGTTTTTTGGTACCATCTAACAGCAAAATGTCAACTGTCTAGTCTTTGGGGAAGAAAATGTAGGTGTAGTTCACTTTATGAGGGAGATGCATTTCTGAATATATAACATATAGATTTTCACTTGCATTTTAATTTTGTATTCTGTTATAAAGTACAGGAGAGTATGCCATCTGAATAAAGTACAAGGGAATATACCATCTGATAAAAAATTTTGTTAAGTTGAAAGATTTCCTTAAAAAACAATAACTATAGTGGCTGATTTTCATATAACATTCCTTATGGCAAGTGCTATGTCTGTTATACCTCTCCTGTTGTTTTTATAATCTTAAATGAAAATGCACATTCGGAAACATGACTTGTTAAATGATATATTAATACAAAATAAATTTTTAAGTGTTAATTTTAATTCTAATTGATGTACACTGTTATATTAGTTTCAGGTATATAATATAGCAACACAACATTTCCAAACATCACCCTGTGCTCATCATAACAACTGCACTCCTTAAATTCTAGCACATATTCAACTCATCCCCCACCCATCCCCCTCTGGTAACCATTAGATTGTTCTCTATAATTGAAAGTGCTTCTTGCTTTGCTTCTTTTTCTCTCTGTCTTGTCTCTGTATCTCTCTCTCTCTCTCATTTTCTTTTTCCTTTACTTGTTTGTTTCTTAAATACCATATATGAGCAAAATCTTATGGTATTTGTCTTCCTCTGCCTGACTTATTTCACTTAGCATTATGCTTTCTAGCTCCATTCATATCCTTGTAAATGGCAATATTTCATTTTTTATGGCTGAGAAATATTCCATTGTATATACTACATCTTATTTATCCCATCACTTGATGGACAGTTAGGCTGCTTCCACATCTTGGCTATTGTAAATAATGGCACTATAAACATAGGAATTCAAGTATCCATTTGAATTAGTGTTTTTGTATTCTTAAGTAAATACCTGGTGATGTGATTGCTGGATTGTAAGGGAGTTAAGTTTTTAGCTTTTTGAGGAGCCTCTACACTGTTTTCCAGAGTGGCTGGGCCAGTTTGCATTCCCACCAATAGTGCATGAGTGTTTCTTTGTCTCCAAATCTTCGCCAAAACCCATTGTTCCTTGTGTTTTTTAATTTAACCATTCTGAGAGATCTGAGGTGATAACTCAGTGTAATTTTTATTTTCATTTCCCCGATGATAAGTAATGATAAACATCTTTTCATGTGTCTATTGGTCATCCGGTCGTGTTCTTTGGAGAAATCGCTGTTCAAGGCTTCTACCTATTTTAAATTGAGTTACTTGTTTGTTCCTTATTGAGTTTTGTAAGTTTTTAAAGTATATTTTGGATACCTTTATCAGGTATGTCATTTGAAAATACTTTCTACCATTTCAACAGGTTGCCTTTTAGTTTTGATGATAGTTTCCTTTGCTGTGCAGAAGCTCTTTATTTTGATGTGGTCCCAATAATTTATTTTTGCTTTTATTCCTCTGCCTCAGGAGACCTATCTAGAAAAAATTGCTTCAGCCAATGTCAAAGAAGTTACTTCCTGTGCACTCTTCTAGGATTTTTTTATGGTTTAAGGTCTCACATTTAGGCCCTTAATCGATGTTGAATTTATTTTTGTGTATGGTATAAGAAAATCATCCACTTTCATTCTTTTGCATGTTGCCATCCAGTTTTCCCAACACCATTTCTTGAGGAGACTGTCTTTTTCCCATTGGATATTCTTTCCTGGTTTGTTGAAGATCAATTGACTATATAGTTATGGGTTTCTTTCTGGGATTTTTATTCTGTTCTATTGATCTATGTGTCTATTTTTGTGCCGGTACCATACTGTTTTGATTGCTACAGCTTTGTAATATAAATTGAAGACTGGGTTTGTGATGCTCCAGCTTTGTTTTTCTTTTTCAAAATTGCTTTGGCTATACATGGTCTTTTGTAGTTCCAAACAAATTTTATGGTTTATTCTGGCTCTGAAAAATGCTGGTGGTATTTTGATAGGGATTTCACTAAATGTGCAGATTGCTTTGGGAAAATAGATATTTTAACAATATTTCCTCTTCCAATCAATGAGCATGGAAAGTCTTTCCATTTATTTGTTTCATCTTCAATTTCTTTCATCTGTGTTTTATGGTTTTCAGAGTATAGGTCTTTTATCTCTTTGGTTAGGTTTATTCCTAGGTATTTTAATATTTTTCGTTTAATTGTAAATGAGATTATTTTGTTTATTTCTTTTTCTGCTGCTTCATTATTGGTGTGTAGAAATGCAACAGATTTCTGTACAATAATTTTGTACCCTGCAACTTTACTGAATTTATTTATCAGTTCTAGCAGGTTTTTGGTTGGAATCCTTTGGGCTTTCTGTATATGGTATCATGTCATCTGGAAATAGTGAGAGTTTTACTTCCTGCTTACCAATTTGGATGCCTTTTATTTCTTTTTACTATCTGATTGCAGTGGCTAGGATGATGTTGAATAAAAGTGGTACAAGTGAACATCCTTGTCTTATTCCTGACCTTAGGGGAAAAGCTCTAAGATTTTCCCCATTAAGAATAATATTAACTGTGAGTTTTTCATAGGTGACCTTTATTCTATTGAGATATGCCCTCAAAATCTACTTTGTTAAGGGTTTCTATCATAAGTGAATGTTTTACTATGTCAAATGCTTTCATTGCATCTATAGAAACGATCATATGGTTTTTAGCCTTTCTCCTATTGATGTGATCTATCAAGGATGATTGATTCACAAATATTAAACCACCTTTGCAATCCAGGAATAAACCCCATTTGATCATGGTGAATCATTCTTTTAATGTACTGTTGGATTCAGTTTGCTAGTATTTTATTGAGAATTTTTGCATCGATGTTCATCAGGAATATTGGCCCATAGTTCTTTTTTTGTGGTGCCTTTATCTGGTTTTGGTATCAGAATAAAGCTGGCCTCCTAGAAAGAATTTGGTAGTTTTCCTTCCTTTTCTATTGTTTACAATAGCTGGAGGAGAAAATGTATTAACTCTTTTTTAAATGTTTGATAGACTTCACCTGTGAAGCCATCTAGTCCTGGACATTTGTTTGTTAGGAGCTTTTTGATTACAGATTTAATTTCTTTGCTAGTTGTCAATCTGTTCAAATTTCTTATTTCTGCCTGCTTCAGTTTTGGGAGTTTATATGTTTCTTGGAATGTGTCTATTTCTTGTAGGTTGTCCAATTTATTGGCATATGGTGTTTCTTAATTTCTTTTATGATTGTTTGTATTTTTGTGCTCTTGATTGTTATTTCTCCTCTCTCATTAGTGATTTTATTTCCTTGTGTCCTTTTGTTTTTAATCTGGCTAAAAATTTTTCTAATTTTATTGATGTTTTCAGCTCCTGGTTTAATTGATCTATCCTATTGTTTTGGGGTTTTGTTTTTTTTTTTGTTTCTATTTTATTTATTTCTGCTCTAATCTTTATTATTTCTTTTCTTTTGCTGGTTTTAGGTTTTGTTTCTTATATTTTCTAGCTTTAGGTGCAATGTTAGATTGTTTATTTAAGATATTTCTTGCTTCTTGAGGTAGGCCTGTATTGAAATAAACTATCCTCTTAGAAACAATTTTGCTGTATCCCACAAGTTTTGGGCCATTGTGTTTTCATTTTCATATTTTTCCATATACTTTTTTGTTTTTTATTTGATTTCCTGTTTGACCTATTCATTGTTAATAGCATGTTATTTAACCTCCATGTATTTGTGCTCTTTCCAGCATTTTTTCTCATGGTTGACTTCTACTTTCATAGAGTTGTGGTAAAAAAAATATGTACGGTATGGTGCCCCTGGGTGGTTCAGTGGGTTAAGCGTCCGACTTCAGCTCGGGTCATGATCTTGCGGACTGTGGATTCCAGCCCCACATCAGGCTCTGTGCTGTCAGCTCAGAGCTTGGGGCCTGCTTTGGAATCAGCATCTTCCTCTCTCTCTGCCCCTCCCCCACTTATGCTCTCTCAAAAATGAATAAAGGTTAAGAAAATTAAGAAAAGATAATATGTATGGTATGACTTTGATATTCTTCAATTTGTTGATGCCTGATTTGTGACCTAATATGTGATCTATTCTGGAGAATGTTCCATGTGTGCTTGAAAAGAATGTGTATTCTGTTGTCTTAGGATTGAATGTTATGAATATATCTGTTTAGTCCATGTATTCTAATGTGTCATTCAAAGCCATTGTTTCCTTGATGATTTTCTGTTTAGACAATCTATACATTAACGCAAGTAGGGTGTACCATACTATTACTGTATTATTACTAATCCTTTATGTTTGTCATTAACTGTTATGTGTTTAGGTGCTTCTATATTGGACGCATACATGTTTACAATTGTTCTATATTAAGTGTCCCCTTTATAATTATATAGTACCCTTATTTGCATCTTGTGACACCCTTTATTTCAAAGTCTATTTTGTCTGACCTAAGTATTGCTACTCCAGCCTTCTTTTGATATCCATTTAAATAATAGATGATTCTCCACCCCCTCACTTGCAATTTACAGGCGTCTTTAGGCCTAAAATGGTGTCTTGTAGGCAGCATAGAAATAGGTCTTATTTTCTTACTCATTTTGCCACCCTATGTCTTTTGATTAGAGCGTTTAGTCCATTTCAAAGTAATTATTGATAGATATGTATTTAGTGTCATTTATTACTTGTTTTGTGGTTGTTTCTGAAGACTTTTTCTGATCCTTTCCTGACTTTCTTTCATGTTTTGCTGATTTTCTTTAGTGACTATATTTGGACTTCTATCTCTTTATTCTTCACATATTTATTAGTGGTTTTTGATATATGGCTCTATTAAGTTTGTATATATCCTCTTCTGCATATAGCAGTCTGTATTAAGTTGATGGTCTGTCTTTCTTTCTTTCTTTCTTTCTTTCTTTCTTTCTTTCTTTCTTTCTCTTTATGGTTTAAGTTTGAACCCATTCTTTTTTCCTCTCCTCCCCACATTTAAGGTTTATGTTATATTTTATATTCTTTTTTGTTGAAATTCTGACAGATTTTTGTTACATAAATATGCATTTTTACTACTTTTGTGTTTCCTACCTTTATACTGTCACTTTTGGTCTCTCCTTTCCACTCAAAGAGTTCCCTTTAATATTTCTTGCAGAACTGGTTTAGTGGTTACAAACTCCTTTAGTTTTGTTTTCTGGGAAACTCTCTATTTCTTCTTCTATTCTGAATGATAGTCTTACTGGATAGTTTATTCTTGGCTGCAGATTTTTCCCATTCAGCACTTTGACTATATCATGCCACTTCCTTCTGGCTTGCCAAATTTCTGTTGAAAAATCTCTTGCTAACCTTATGGATTTTCCCTGGAGGTTAAGGACTTCTTTTGTCTTGCTGCTTTTAAGATTGTTTTTATCACTATATTTTTTCTAATTAAGTTACAATATGTCTTTTTAGCTGTCTGTTTTTATTGATTCTGTTGGGGGTGCCTCCTGGATCTGGATATCTGTTTCCTTCCCCCAATTAGGAAAGTTTTCAGCAGTTATTTCTTTGATTTTTTTTTCTGCTCCTCTTTCCTTCTCTTCCTCTTCTGGTAGTCCTATAATATGAGTTTTATTACATTTGATGGAGTGACTGAGTTCCCTAAATCTGTTTTCATTTGACGTAAATCTTTTCTCTTTCTTTCTTTCTTTCTTTCTTTCTTTCTTTCTTTCTTTCTTTTTCTTTCTTTCTTTCTTTCTTCTTTCTTTCTTTCTTTCTTTCTTTCTTTCTTTCTTTCTTTCTTTCTTTTTTTTTTACAGCTTGATTGATTTCCTTCATTTCTCTGCCTTCCAGGTCATTATTTCATTCTTCTGCATCTTCTATCCTACTGTTCATTCCATCAAGTGTGTTTCTCATTTCATTTATTGAATCTTTTATCTTTTATTCCTTAATGATCTCACTCATGTCCCCCACTCATTTCTAAGTCCAGCAAGTATCTTTATGATCATTCCTTTAAATTATTTATCAAGAATGCTACTTATATATGTTTTCCTTAGATCTCTGGCTGTGGCCTTGTTCTGTTCTTCCTTTAGAATCATTTTCTCTATTTCCTCATCTTGTCTGCCTCTCTGTGTCTATTTCTGTTAAGAAAGTTAACACTCTTCTGCTCTTGAAAGTAGTGACTTTATGAAGAAGAGGTCCTGGAGTGCCCTGCAGTGCAGAACCTGGCATTTCATGAGAATATCCTATGTGTGTTGTTTATGCCCTGCTGTTGTGTCTGAGTCACTTTTCCTTTTGGTGCAGTCATCTACATTGACACTCTGCTGTAATGGGCTGTTTTTGCTTTCTGTGGTGTTAGTGGGAACCAGGAAGGCCATCTCTAGGGGTGAGGGGTCTTCACGCAGTCTGGCCAGGAGCTTATGGCTGGGTGCAGCATGCAACAGAGGCTGGGGACATGCAGCTGGGCATGGCGTGCAGGTTTGTTCCAGGGTGGCTATAGCTGTGCACTTGGCAGCTGGGTGCAGCGTGCAACTGTAGCCAGGGTGTACAACATGACAAGGAGCATGATGGTGCACTGGGTGCAACATGCAATAGCACCTGGAGGCACATGGCTCAGAACCTTGCATTGGCAGCTGGGGGCATGCAGCTGGGTGAAACACATGAGGGTAGGTGGGGGTCACAGCTAAGAGTGGCAAGGCAGATATCCATGGTGCTTGGTGACAGCTGTGTACCCAGTGGCTAAGTAGGGTGGCTGCTGGGCCTCAACAAAATTTGCCCTGAGCCCAGGGCCAAGGACAGCAGGCTTAGAGTTGGTGAGTCCTCACAAGAACTCATGGGAATGGTGCACTGCTAGGGGGTTAGTTAGCAAGTGTCTCTGCAGCCCCACCTCCAGCGTATCTTTGTGCTTATGCTGGTGGGCCAGAGGAAAATGACACCTTCCAGCTACCTTGTTTTTGGAGGACTCCCCCAACATGCTCAGAAAGAAGTATGAACAGATCTGTCTCCTGTTTGCCCCCGGTCTTATGCAAACTGCTGTTTTTATGTTGCTTCTCAATTCCGGCTGCTGTCTCTTTAAAGGCAGGGTCTGGCTATCACTGGCCCTCCTAGCTCACCCAGTACTGAGTCACTTACCTCCAAAGCTCCAGGTTCCAAGCCCCACTGGTTTTACAAACTCACAGAATTCAGGGTACCTGGATGGCTCAGTCAGTTAAGCATCCAACTCTTGAATTCGTCTCAAGTCATGATCTCTCAGGGTTTGTGGGCTCTCAGCTGACAGTGTGGAGTCTGCTTGGGATTCTCTCTCTCTCTCTCTCTCTCTCTCTCTCTCTCTCTCTCTCTCTCCCTTCCTCCTTCTCTCTCTCAAAATAAATAAATAAATATTTTAAACACACACACACACACACACACACACACACACACACACAAACTCAAGGAATTTTGCCTCCCTGGGTTTTCAAGCCAATTGGGGTGGGGATTAGTCTTTCCCCTCCTGAGTTCCCTGGAGCCAGGGTCTGTTTCTCTACCCTCTCGGTTTCCACATCTCCCTCCCTCCTGCAGGCAGCTTCCCTCTGCCTTTCTGACCTTCTTCACTTTTCAGATGGAGCTTCTGGTCTATATTTGGTTGTGGAGTTTGTTCTGCCAGTCTTCAAATTCCTCTCCAGTTTATTGATCAATGTGGATGGATGATTTCTAGTTGTAAATGTGGGACAGGTGAACTTAGCATCCTCCTACTCTGCCATCTCCCCAAGCTCCTCCCAAGATAAATCTGTATCTTCTAAATGGTATGTTTAGTTTAGAGTTTTATTATGATGCTCTGTCTTAATGTAAATATACTTTATAATACCTTATTAAGTCAATAATAAATATTAGTATATAATAGATTTTTATATACTTTGGGGTAAAACGCCCATGAAATTGCTTATGCAAAGGCAATGGTTAATTCTCAGATTCTTGAAATATAGAACATCAAACTATGATATCTCATAAAGTAATGTTTATACTAAATTTCTAAAGCAGTATTTAAGTTTCTGGCAGTATGCAGATTACAAAATCAAGTCTAGATTAGAGAAATACTCCAAAGTGATATATATCATTCTCTGCCTGGAATTTTTTGCAGGTATGTGACTAAAAACAATGTTAGAGTTTGAGATCACTTATTCCTCTTTTTCCCTGTAACAGTTAAGAGATATTGAACCTAATATTTACATACCTCCTCCCTAAAGCAGAACGATTAAACTAACTCTCAAAGGAAATTTAATGTTATAAGGAAAAGAGTAATTTTCTTTTTCCTTTTGTTATTTTGTCAGAAAATCATGACTAGCTTCTGGGCATGACAAAAGTTATGTGAGTATCATTATATAATACCTGTGATCAGTGCAGAATGGAAGAGGTTTAAGAGCCATAACTGAGTATATAACTGAAAAGTTTCTCTACAATGTTAAATGCACTGCTCAATCCCCTAAAGTAAAGTAAATGGCCTGCAGCGAGGTCTGAAGAAAGCTCTCCGATGCTATGAATATAGCTGCATGAAAGCTGGCACAGAGGTATTCAGTTCTGAACCTGCCTAGCTTCAAAATATTAAGCCTACAGTTGCTTGCAGCTTTTATTTCTGAGGTATTTTTTACCTTATTGTGCTGAACAGTTGTACTTTCTCAGCTTGATTGACATTCTGGAAAATATTGATCCGACAGTTCAGTGAACTTACATTCTATTAAGTAAGTGTTCATCACATAACATTAGGCTCACTCAGTCCAAATTTCAAAGACCTGCATTTTGTTTAAATGCAAAAGCCTTATATTTATCTTAAAATGAAATCCCTCTCATAATTCAAATTCAGAATTCCAAACGTAGTCTGATAATTTTTGCTTTTTAGAATTAATTTGGAGTAAATATCTGACAAACCAACAAATAAGCAAAGAAACAAAAATCCACAAAGAAGCCAGTCTGGGATAAACATGTTTTTGTAATTACTGAGCAATGCCAAAATTTCCTGAAAAAGAGCATCTTCCAATGGTTATTTTCTTCTATGGGAGTGAGATATTATTGTATAAGGCAGTTTCCCATGCACCTTCCCCCATTCCAATTCTACAGTTCTAGACGAAGCTATTTTCTCTCAAGGCCCAGAACGATACTGCTGCCTAGCTTGTACTTTCCATAACTCTCCAGAAGAGGATCTGCTGTTCCATTAATCCATGACTTGCATTTTCTTTGTTTTCTCTTCTCCTGCATTCCAATGAAAAGATTTATTGGATAATTAAAGGATTTCTGAATCCTTTTCTTTTTTTTTAATGTTTATTTATTTGGGGGGAGAGAGAGAGAGAGAGAGCATCAGCAAGCAGGGGAGGGGCAGAGAGAGAGGGAGACACAGAATCTGAGAATCTGAAGCAGGCTCTAGGCTCTGAGCTGTCAGCACAGTGCCCAACACAGGGCTTGAGCTCACGGACAGAGAGATCGTGACCGAAGCCAAAGTTGGATGCTCAACTGACTGAGCCACCCAGTTGCTCTTGAGTCCTTGCCTTTCTAAAAAACATATATTTATTCTACCATTTTATTAATTGATAGATTATCTGGTTTTAGAATTATGGCTGAAAATCATCTTTGAGTTGTAGTTCTGAGTTACTTAGCACTTCATGAGGGCAAAGGAGCTTCTTGTTGATGTCCTCTTTGAGTTCTTCTTGTGTTTTTGTTTTTGTTTTTTTCACTTTTTTTTAACATTTATTTTTGAGAGACAGAGAGAGACAGAGCACAAGCAAGGAAGGGGCAGAGAGAGAAGGAGACAACAGAATCCAAACCAGTCTCCAGATTTTGAGCAAGCTGTCAGCACAGAGCCCATGCAGGGATCAAACCTAAGAACCATAAGATCATGACCTAAGCCGAAGTGGGACACTCAACCAAATGAGCCACCCAGGAGACCCTCCTCTGTGAGTTCTTAAAACTGCCATGTCCTTTGTATACCAATTAGGATATTTCAAAGCCACTTTTGGTTTTCCAGAGCTTCTCTAGAAATGTTTTGTGCCTCTCTCCATTATGGGCTTCCCATCAATTTTTTTTCTTTTCATTTTCATGGAGTCTTGTTATAAAGAAAAAGGAGATTGTTACATGTTTTCAATTCATCATCTTTAGTCTGAGTTATATACTGTGGCTTTCGAAAGTGTTTAGAGAAACCATTCTTTCTTAGATAAAGTCGTTTATTGTTGGTAAAATAAATCTGATTAATAATCAGTGCCCGTATTTACTTACATTATAGGACCAATAATGAAGTGAAATTCCAAAATTCCAAGATTTTATGTTTGCATATTCTGCATTTATAATAAAAGTAGACCACCATAAGTAAACTGACATTAGAACACTGACACCAAATGGGATGGTAATTCTTCCTACATCTGTCTACATCTACCAGTTTTGGCAACCTGGACTCAAAAGAGGGACTAGACTCAAAAAGAAGAAGAAGGAGAAGAAGGAGAAGAAGAAGGAGAAGAAGAGGAATAAGAAGAGGAAGAGGAAGGAGAAGAGGAAGAGGAAGAGGAAGAAGAAGAAGAAGAAGAAGAAGAAGAAGAGGAAGAGAAGAAGAAGAAGAAGAAGAAGAAGAAGAAGAAGAAGAAGAAGAAGAAGAAGAAGAAGAAGGAGGAGAAGAGGAAGAAGGAGAAGAAAGACCAGGAAAAACCATGGATGCATGCAGATTTATCATCATGGGTATTGCTTTTAAATAATCTTGTCCTGAATATTGAAATTCCTTTCTTCTACCTCTGAGGTCTTTAAATAGTAATGACTTACTCCTACAAGTAGAGTCCCTTAAGTATTCTCTTTCTCCAATACCAAATCTCCATATTCTCTTTTCTGCATATAATTTCTGTAAACACTGGAGTAGAATAGTATCATGTGATAGACTCTCTCCCCAGAAAATGCCCCAGTCCATGAGTACATACTGCTTTGTGGAAGATGATGCTTTCTTTGTCAGATTTATGTTGCTATGTTCCCTCATACACCATCAGCCCAATATAGACCTAGGAATATTGTGTTTGTTAACTAGAGATATGGTCCATATACAGGTATTTTAAGAATGAAGCTGAGAGCTCAGCTATCTTGAGAATGGGCCGATTTCTGTGGATATGATGTTCCGGCAAAAATCCATTTATAAAAAGCACTTATAGGGGCGCCTGGGTGGCGCAGTCGGTTAAGCGTCCGACTTCAGCCAGGTCATGATCTCGTGGTCCGTGAGTTCGAGCCCCGCATCAGGCTCTGGGCTGATGGCTCGGAGCATGGAGCCTGTTTCCGATTCTGTGTCTCCCTCTCTCTCTGCCCCTCCCCCGTTCATGCTCTGTCTCTCTCTGTCCCAAAAATAAATAAAAAACGTTGAAAAAAAAATTTAAAAAGCACTTATAAAGCATAGGTGCCTACATCTTATTGATATATAATTTTGTTATAACAACTGAACTTAAAAAAAAAAAAAGAATAGCATGGGGCATCTGGGTGGTTCAGTTGGTTAAGCATCCAACTCTTGGTTTCAGATCAGGTCATGATCTCAGTGTTCGTGAGAGTTCCACACTGGGTTCCCTGCTGACAGTGGAGAGCCTGCTTGGGATTCTCTCTCTCTCTCTCTCTCTCTCTCTCTCACTTTTTCTCTGCCAGCCCCCTTCCTGTCTCAACATAAGTGAACTTAAAAGAGAGAGAGAGAGAAAGAGAGAGAGAAAAATAGCATATCGGAGGGAAAATGTTTGGTGACAGATACACCTAGATTCAGATGTTAGGTCTCCCTCACAGAGTGCTCCTGTTACTTATTTCTATAAAACAAGTTATCTTAAAACTTTGTGACTCAAAACAAAATATATATTATTACTTATTAAGTTTCAATGGGTTGATTGGTCTCAGTCAGGAAGATCTTGCTTGGAGTGTCTCATGCAGGTGTAGCCAGATAGTAGCTGAGGGAAGAGACATCTGAAGGCACAACTGAGCTGGACACCAAGATGGCTTATTCACATGGCTAGCCCTTGACACTGGCTATTTACTCTGAGGTCAGCTAAGGCAGTTGACTAGAACACCTATGCATGATCTATCCATGTGGCTTCCTGCACATGGTAACTGGGTTCCCAGGGGGAAAATCTAAAGAGTGATCATTGTAAGGAAACTAAGAAATACAAAGCTTCTTATGACCTAGCCTCAGAAGTCACTCAGGATTGCCTCTTCCATATTCTATTGGGAGTATTCCCAATATTCATATTCAAAATTCAAATGCCATATTGAGAAGGGAGTCACAGTACAATCCCATATTCAAAGGAAGGGGACTAACACAGGGCACAAATACCAAGAGTTAAGGTACACTGAGAGAAGAGGGAGATTTGGGGGACTGGGTCCTAAAAAGAGTTTAAAATGAACTGGACTAAAAGTTTGTATCCCACCAAAATTCATATTTATTCATCTGTATGTTAAAGTCCTATCTCCAATGTGATGGTTTTGGTGGTAGGCCTTTGGGGAGATAATTAAAGTTACATCAGGTCATGAAGCCCTCATGATGAGATTAATGCCCTTATGAAAAGAGGAAGAAACAGGAGAGCTCTTTTTCTCCGTCATGTAACGGATGATACAGCAAGAGGGTGGCCATCTGTGAGCCAGGAAGAACCTCTCATTGGAAACCAAATCCATTTATCAATGGACTTCCAGCCTCCAGAAATGTGAGAGTAAATTTCTATTGTTTGGACCACTGAGTCTATATTTTGGTGTAGAAGCCTGAGCAGACTAACTTTGGGATAATTAAAGCAACTCATGTTACAACTCTTTTGAAATATCTTTCAGTAAGTGCTGGAAAGTATCTATTTGATTTATTTTAAATGTTTAAAATTATTTAGACAAATACATATGTACAAATAGACACAATTTAAATATTACAGAATAGCAATAGTTACCCATAAGATCCCTGTCCAATTTCAGTCCCTTCTTCAGAGACAGCATTGTTGGGTTGTTTCTGTTTTTAGCTTATTTTTTTTTTTTTTACATTTTAATTATTGTATTATTTTAATTTCTACATTGATGACATGAAAAACTTAAAAATTAAATATGTATTTTTTCCTTTCTTTGTCTATGATAAGAAAGCAATTGATATTTTCCTTTGTCTTATTTCTTAATAGAAGCTGTTAGTATCTGTACTTGTCTAACAAATTTTAAAATGATAAAATTCCATGGGGATAAGCCTAGTATTTTATTTTCATTATTTTTATTAATTGTATTCAACATAGAGAAAACTTTAGCTCTGGTAAAGTTCCTTCTAGTTCTCCTTTAATTATTTACCTGATAATTTTTTCTACTTTATCAATTGGATTGATCCCTTATTTAAATATTTTCTTTTCTTTTTCTCCATGATATATTCTCATTTTATTGTTAATGACATTCTATCAAAGTAATGTATTTTTATTGTAGCAATGATTTTTTATAATTTCTTTTTAAGTATTTATGTATTTTGAGAGAGAAAGTGTGTGTGTGTGAGAGAGAGAGAGAGAGAGAGAGAGAGAGAGAGAGAGAGAGAGAGAGAGAAAGAGAGAAAGGGGGATGGACAGAGAGAGAGAGAGAGAGAGAGAGAGAGGGAGAGGGAGAGGGAGAATCCCAAACAGGCAACAAGCTGTCAACACGAACCCTGAGATCATGACCTGAGACTGAATCAAGAGTTGGATACTTAACCAACTGAGCCGCCCAGGTGCCTCTGATTTTTATAATTTTTTAAAAATGTTTATTTCTTTTGAGAAAGATAGTGAAGGAGGGGCAGAGAGAGGGAGAGCAAGAATCCCAACCAGGCTCTCTACTGTCATCACAGATCCTGACTCGGGGCTCAAAATCATGAACCATGAGATCATGACCTGAGCCAAATTAAGAGTGGGACACATAACCAATTGAGCCACCCAGGTGCCCCTTTACAATTTCTAAAAGCTCTTTTTCTGTTGCAACTTTATTGTAATTTTCACTTTTTTTAAAGGCTGCGATACCTTTTTGAATATGCATATACAATTTTGGAATGATTTTTGTTTTTAGTTTCCTTCTGTTCCCAATATGTTTCCTTTAGTGTCAGTTCATATGCAAAATCAACTTAGTATTTCTGTTTGATGTTTTTTTTTTTGTTTTTTCTTATGTGTGCCAATGTTTTATCTGCTTATTTATACTGATATACCTAGTGTGGATTTCCTCTCATATCACGTAGGTAGATGTGTTTCCAAAACATCTCTTTCTATGTGGAAAGTCTTTGTGGGTAGGAGCGTTATATAGTGGGTGGGATATGTACTGTCAGGCTTCACCTCATGATGTGTAATAATGGACCCTGAAGGAGACAAGCTGTGAGGCCCTCGTCAACTTCCAAATTAGGACTGTTCTTTCCACAAAGAACTTTTCACTTTCCCCACATGTATTTTGTTTTATTCTGCTTTGATAAAACCCACCTGCTTTGTGTTTTTGCTTTGTTTTTCAGTCTGGGAATAAATACTGGGCAATATGTATCCTGTAAACCAGGGTTGGGGATCTAAGTCATCAATAAATTTCCCTTTCTTCGGTCCTGATTTTCTCCCACTCTCAGGGTTGTGTGTGTGTGTGTGTGTGTGTGTGTGTGTGTGTGTGTGCATGTGTATATTTTTTTAAGGGCTTTGAAAGAAGACTTAGCCTGTATATTTTCAGCCAATAGTGTACTTGCAACTCTCAAGGTTTCGGCCTTGCAGTCTACCTTCTTTGCATGTACTTCATAATTTATTAATTATCTTTCATTAAAATATCCTTAACAAAAATCCAAGCACAAACTTTGGATAGCAATTTATAGTAAAAAAAAAAAAAAGAAATCATTAAACTTTTTTTTTGGCTGAAAGTTTCTTACATATATAACAAAGTATCAAAAAAATAAACAAATAAGCAATATATTTCCTAGATGGTATCAAATTATTAATTCTATAAATGACATCAAATTATAATTCTCAATATGTAACCAACACATTATAAAAATTAATAGAAATAATTTTATGGCTGTTAGTTTTGTTCAGAAGCAGTATATAAACGCTTCCTATGAGTATTTTTATTTGCTCTTTCTTTAAAAACGTGTAAGTAGTGTACGGAGCACCTGGGTGGCTCAGTTGGTTGAGTGTCTGACTATGGCTCAGGTCATGATCTCGCAGTCAGTGAGTTCAAGCCCCATGTGCAGCTCTGTGCTGACAGCTCAGAGTCTGGATCCTGCTCCCGATTCTGTCTCCTTCTCCTCCCCTCCACCACTCACGCTGTATTCTCTCTGTCTCTCAAAAATGAATAAACATTAAAATTTTTTTAAATAAAAAAAAATGTAAAAGTAGTGTTGAAATATCATGACTCATCAAAACCTGAAATGGGGATACATGAAATCTATTTTATAGGTATTAAATAATTTTGTCACCAATAAAACTGTAATACTGTACAGGAGGAATCTGTAGGATGTACCGTGTGTTCTAATTATAATGGCAGATCTCAAAGGGCTAAAGCACTAGAAACTGTATGTACCAGCCTGCAATCAGGTAAATTAATCTTCAGAGGAGTCATGTACCACAGTCTCAAGTAATCAGTAATAATTGTATCATATTACTGAAGCACATACAACTCTGTGTTTTTTCCCTGCCTGCTGAATTGGCCTAAAACAATTGAAATTTATTAAGCCGTGTTAGAAATTCAAGTTCATAATCAACAGGAATCCAAGAAGTCCAAGTACATAGGTAACCTTACTTTTACAAACTTCCATTTTTTATTATTGCTTTAGCTTTATCTATTTTTATTAAATTAGTTTTGTTAATATATTTTTATTTAACTTTATACAAAATAATTGAAAGTGGTCAAAGCCTTAAAAATATTCTTTATAACAAATAGAAACATTTTGTTAAAGGGATTTACTTATGTTTACACTTTTAACTTTATAAAAGTGTATACATTTTTAAGCAGTCTACCACGTTGTTGTGCACTCCTAACATTTCCAGAAAGCATATATAAGCTACTTATAAAAAGAAAAATTGTACTGTTGGAAGTAATACTAAAAGCACGAGTTAATGAATTTAACTATAGTTTTAGTTATTCAAAATAATAATGTCCTTTTCAAAGCCATTGAACAATTTTATTTAAATCTATATGTACTTAGTTTCCCAGTTGTGTTTAATTAGCTTAATCACTTTTTGAAATGTAACAAGCTATAAAAAGAATGATCTATTGACAGAATGTCGAATGGCAAATTGTTAGCTGCCAGATTTGATCCCCAAATGATCACTGGATGTGTGAAAAAGTGAAATGTATCAAAATCATAGCATTTATAAACAGGCTTTATAGCTTAGGAGGTCAGTGCATGAATTTCAAATGGTTTCCTTTTTGTATTGGAAGGTGTAATACCAGATGAGTTTAATAGCACATGTATTGTATACAAAAGCTTTTCATAAAGACAGAAATTTTATTTACAATACTCTTACTTTGGTTATTTGAAATATGCTTTTTCCTAGACAGATCTTAATCTTTGGCAATATAAAAAGTGCATGAAGTGAATATGGACTTTAATCCTGCTTACAGGAAAGGTAAATTAATACCCATTAATGACACATCTTCTGCCCAGTCATAATTATTTCTAAGCCATAATAATAATATATACTGTCTTGACTAAATCTGTGATAGATTTACAAACAAGATTTCAGTTAAATTTCACATCCTAAAACATGAGTAAGCTAGTTTTATTGCACCTTTGTATAAAAATACATTTATTTTTATCTTATTTTTTAAAGTTTATTGATTGATTGAGAGAGAGAGAGCATGGGGGAAGGGCACAGAGAGAGGAAAAGAGAGAGGGGGAGAGAGAGAATCCTAAGCAGACTCTGCACTGACAGCAGTGTGAGGCCCAGGTCAGGGCTCCAACTCAGGACCTGTGAAATCATGACCTGAGCTGAAACCAAGAGTCAGATGCTTAACAGACTAAACCACCCAGGCACTTTAAAACACAGTTAATTTTAAATTTATCTTTTTTAATGGATGAAGGGTAGGGCACCAACATTATTTTGTTTAATTTAAGAAACCATCAATTATCACATTATCAGTCAGGGGATGATGTGGAGAAATGAGATTCAAACAAACAAAAAAAAGTTATAATAATGCCAATAAAAAAACAATTTGACTATCTAAATAGTTGACTTTTTAAGTTTTTTGACTTTTAAAATTATGAGAAATGCAATATCTTTCATCAAGAAGGCTTTTTAAAAGAAATAAGAGATAAAATGTTTTATTTATCATGGAATAAGGGAAACAACTATGTTTATATCTTATAAATCAAATGATTACCATCCAGCACTTCCTATTTGCATCTCAATTTGCAAGTCAACAGTTTAGAATAGAAACCAATGATTTCTTTCAATTATATTGAAAATATTATTATAATATTTCACTAAGACCCAGAATTTAAACACTTAGCACGTAGATAGATTTATTACATCTTAAAAAGATTGTATATAAAAAGCTAAATATACATACTGCTGTACCAATACAAAACTTATCAGAATGACATTTGTGGTTAGTCTGTAATATGGATATAGCTTGATAGTCTGAACTCCAAAGATGACTGGAAACATTGATAAAGCATCAGAAAAAAAAAGAAGTCCTTTTGAAAGTTTTTGAATTTGTTGTTTGAAACTATCTGGATTATTGGGCTGGGAAAACCTGTTTTAAAGGTTGCAAACAAAAAATATTCTTAAAATAATTTCCATTTAAAAATAAAAACTGCATATCAAATTGTAGCATAAGAATATTCCCATTCCGATCTTCCATTATTCTCATTAGCATTACCCTAACCCTCCTTCTTTATTTTTGCAATATATTCTCCTACAGGGTATTCTAATATGTAAAACTTTTCCCTCATGTGTTAGCTAAAAACTCATCTTAGAGATCATCTAGTTGAGGGACTGCAAATATGTATTATTTAATGTGCTAACTCTAGTCACAGCTGCCTGAGGTAGGTCTGAGTGGAGAGGAATTCAGTGGGAGAGCTGGCTCAAGTTCCACAGAAAATGGTGCTAATATGATGGGATATCTATGTTAGAGAATGGGGATAAGCATACATGCTTATTATAGTTTTATTTCATCTTTTTCCCCCAATTACATATATTATTTCTTGTTTATTGATTTCCCTTCTCTAGGTCTCAACATCATTCTCTTCAAACAAACAAAGAATTTTAGCACAATATTAGTTTAAATCAATTTCAGTGTTTAAATTATTGTGATTGTGTCAAGATTGTTCTTAGCTGTGTTTTCTGGAGTTAATAATTGCCTAACATTTTTTTCTTGATTGCATACTCTACTAGGGCAGATATCATAGTCTATTTTGTTCACTGATGTTCCTAAAGTAACTAATACAACATGTGAAACATTAGAAGCTCAATGAACATTTGTCAAATTAAACTTACCTATTTTCTAAACTCTGAACTATAAAATTCCACTCTCTATGATCAGTCATATCAACTAACTCTTTGGTTCCATTTTTACTGCTGGAGACACATCTCCTAAACCCCTTTATTTTGCTGCTCCTATCTGGACAAGTTTTCTTATGGCCTATTGCATAGCTGTGATCCTGGAATATCTATTTATTTCATCCTGGGGATTTTGGACCTTTTCTTATAAAACATCTCTTAAATCTTTGATTACATGGTGTTCTCTTTCTTTCCTAATTTGTTTTTGAGAGATTATTCTCCTGTGAAAAAATATGTAGATGGAAGAATTTTTGCAACACTATGTATTTGAAACTAGCTATGTGACAAAGTGGCCAGATATTAAAATATAGATTAGAAAATATTCTCCTAAATTTTATGACCTTTAAGATTTCAAGTAATACTTTGTAAATTCTGATGTGATATATATGTGACATATTTATATTACTTTCTGATATAGAGACATTTTTATATGGAAATATCTATTCTACATTTCTGACAAATTTGATATTATTTCTTGAGTAAATCCCTAGTTTTTGTTTTATGTTTTGTTTTGTTTTTGTTTTGTTTTGTTTTGTTTTTCTGGAACAGTTTTACTCATTTGGATATAGCATCTACTCATTTAATTTTATAATTTTCTTATCTTTATCTATTTTTTTTAATTCTACTTTGTTAAAATTTGCTTTATTTTTTCCAAAGCTATAGTTAGTATTTTTTTTCTCTTTTGTAAAAGAAGATTTTATTTAAAGTCCAGTTAGTCAACGCAGTGTTAATAGTTTCAAGTGTACAATATAGTAATTCAACACTTACATACAATACCCTGTGCTCATCACAAAAAGTGCAGGCTTTAATTCCCATCACCTATTTAATCCACACACATGCCACCCACCTCCCTTCTGGTAACCGTCAATTTATTCTCTATACTTAAAAGTCTGTTTCTTGGTATCCTTCTCTCTTTTTCCCTTTGTTCATTTGTTTTGTTTCTTAAATTCCACATATGAGTGAAATTATATGGTATCTGTCTGACTGAATTATTTGTTAAAATTATACCTTCTAGATCCATCCATATTGTTGCAAATGGCAAGACCTCAGTGTTTTTTATGGCTGAACAATATTTTCCATTGTATGTATATACCATATCTTTATCCATTCATCAGTTGATGGACACTTGGGCTATTTCCATAATTTGGCTATTGTAGATATAACTTCTATAAACATCAGGGTGCATGTATCCCTTTAAATTAGTGTTTTTGTGGGGTTCCTGGGTTGCTCAGTCTGTTAAGCAGCCAACTCTTCATTTTGGTTCAGGTCATGATCTCGTGGTTTATGAGATCAAGACTCTCATTGGGTTCTGTGCTGACAGCATGGAGCCCGCTTGAGATTCTCTCTCTCTTTCTCTCTCTCTCTCTCTCTCTCGCTGTCTCTCTCTCTCTCTCTCTGCCCCTCCCCTACTTACATTATCTCTCTCTCTCTCTCTCTGTGTGTCTCTCAAAACAAATAAAAACTCTTTGAAAAAGGTATTTTTAATTTTTATTTGTTTTGAGAGAGAGAGAGAGAGACAGAGACAGAGACAGAGAGAAAGACAGAGTGCCATCAGGTGAGTGGCAGAGAGAGAGGAAGATACAGAATCTGAAGCAGGCTTCAGGCCCTGAGCTGTCAGCACAGAGCCCAAAGAGGGGCTCAAACCCACAGGCTATAAAATCATTACCTAAGCTGGAGTGAGACACTTAACCAACTGAGCCACCCAGGCACCCCCCCCTAAAATAGTATTTTTATATTCTTTGGGTAAATACCTAGTAGTGCAATTGCTAGATCATAGGGTATTTCTATGTTTGATTTTTTTAGTTTATTTATTTTGAGAGAGAGAGAGAGAGAGAGAGAGAGAGAGAGAGAGAGACAGTGTATGAGAACCAGGGAGTGGCAGAAAGAGAGAGAGACAAAGACAGGGACAAAGACTGAGAGAATCCCAAGCAAGCTCTGCTCTGTACATGCAGAGCCCAACTCAGGGTTTGAACTCACAAACCATGAGATCGTGACCTGAGCTGAAATCAAGAGTCAGACATACCAAGTGAGCCACCCAGGTGCCCCTAAGGTATTTCTATTTTTAAATATTTGAGGAAACTCCATACTGTTTTCCAGTGGCTAAACCAGATTGCATTCCCATCAACAGTGCAAAAAGATTCCTTTTTCTCCTCATCTTCACCAATACCTGTTCTTGTATTTTTGATTTTGGCCATTCTGACAGGTGTGAAGTGATTTCTCATTGTAGTTTGATTTATATTTTTCTGATGATCAGTGATGTTGAGCATCTTTTCATGTGTCTGTTAGCCATCTGTATATATTCTTTGGAAAAATGTCTGTACATACCTTCTGTCCATTTTTTGATTGATTTGTTTGGGGGTTGTTAAGTTGTAGACGTTCTTTATATATTTTGGATACTAATCCTTAATCAGATATGGTATTTGCAAATATCTTCTCCTATTTCATGGGTTGCCTTTTAGTTTTGTTGATTATTTGCCACTCTGTGCAGAAGCTTTTTATTTTGATGAAGTCTCAATAGTTCATATTTGCTTTTATTTTCCTTACTTCAGGAGACATATATCCTAAGACTTTGCTTTTGCCAATGTCAAAGAGGTTACTGTCTGTGTTCTCCTCTAGGATTTAAAATTTTTGACACTCATTTTTATTTTTCAGAGACAGCCTATGAGCTGGGAGGGGCAGGGAGAGAGGGAGACACAGAATCGGAAGCAGGCTTCAGGCTCAGAGCTGTCAGCACAGAGCCCAACATGGGTCTTCAACGCATGAACAGTGAGATCAAGACCTGAGCATTAGTCAGACACTTAACTGAATGAGCCACCCAGGCACTCCTCCTCTAGGATTTTAATAGCTTCCTCCTGTCTGACATTTAGGTCTTTCATCAATTTTTAATATATCTTTGTGTATGGTATCAGAAAATCATCCAGTTCCCTTCTTTTGCATGTTGTTATCCAATTTTCCCAACACCATTTGTTAAAGATACTGTATTTTTTTCCATTGGATATTCTTTCCTACTTTGTTGAAGATTAATTGACCATATAGATGAGGGTTCATTTCTGGGTTCTCTATTCTGTTCCATTGATTTATGTGTCTGTTTTTGTACCAGTGCCATACTGTCCTGTTCACAACAGCTTTGTAATATAACTTGAAGACTGGGATTGATGCCTTCAGCTTTGCTTTTCTTTTTTCTTTTTCTTTTTTTTTTTTTTTAAATTGCTTTAGCTACTCAGGATCTTTGTGGTTCCATGAAAATTTTAGGATTGTTTGTTCTAGCTCTGTGAAAAATCCCAGTGGTATTTTAATAGGGATTTCATTAAATTTGTAGATTGCTTTGGGAATGTAGATATTTTAACCATACTTCCTCTTCCAATCCATAAGCATGGAATATCTTTCCATTTCTTTGTGTCCTCTTCAATTTCTTTCATGAGTCTTTTATAGTTTTCAGAGTATAGATTTCTTTCTTTTTTTTTTCTTTCTTTCTTTCTTTTTTCCTCTATGATTAAGTTTATTCGTAGCTATCTTATGGTTTTGGTGCAATTGTAAATGTGATTGATTCCTTGATTTCTCTTGCTGCTGCTTCATTATTCGTGTATAGAAATGCAACAGATTTCTGTACATTGATTTTGTCTCCTGCAACTTTACTGAATTCATGTATCAGTTCTAGAAACTTTTCAGAAGAGTCTTTTGGGTTTTCTATATAGAGCATCATGTCATCAAACTGTGGAAGTTGGAGTTTTTTCTTGCTGATTTAGAAATCTTTTATGTCTTTTTCTTGTCTGATTGTTGTGGCTAGGATTTCCAGTGATATGATGAAATAATAGTGGTGAGAGTGGACATCTCTTGTTTGTGACCATAGGGAACATCCTCATTGAAGATGATATTAGTGGTGAGATTTTTGTATATGGTCTTTATTATGTTTTGTAATGACCTATATTAGAGGTATGTTCTCTCTAAGCCTAATTTGTTGAGGGTTTTTATGAACGGATGTTGTACTTTGTCAAATGCTTGTTCTGTATCTGTTGAAAGTATCATATACTTCTTATGCTTTTCTTTTATTTATGCGTTGTATCATGTTGGTTGATTTGTGAGTATTGAGCCACACTTGCAGTCCAGAAATAAACCCACTTTACATTGTGAATCATTCTTTTAATGTACTATTGGATTCAGTTTGCTAGTAGTTTCTTGAGAATTTTTGCATCTATGTCCATCAGGGATATTGGCCTATAGTTTTCTTTTTCAGTGGAGTCTTTATCTGGTTTTGGTATCAGGGTAATCCAGGCCTCATAGAATGAATTTGGAATTTTCCTTCTTCCTCCATTTTTTGCAATAGTTTGAGTAGAATAGGTATTAACTCTTCTTTAAATGTTTGGTAGAATGTACCTGTGAAGCCATTTTGCCCTGGACTTTTGTTTATTGGGAGCTATTTTATTATTGAATCTATTTCTCTGCTGGTTATTGGTCTGTTCAGTTTCTCTATTTCTGTTCCAGGTTTGGTAGTTTATATGTTTTTTAGGAGCTTACCCATTTCTTCCAGGTTGTCTAATTTGTTGGCATATAATTTTCATAATAATCTCTTATAATCATTTATGCTTCCTTGGTGTTGGTTACTAATTCTCCTTTTTCATTTGTGATTTTATTTATTTGTGTCCTTTCTCTTTTCTTTTTGATAATTCTGGCTAGGGGGTTTATCAATTTTATTATTTTTTTTTTGAGAAACCAACTCCTGATTTCATTGATCTGCTCTATTATTTGTGAATTTTCCATATCATTTATTTCTGCTCTAATCTTTATTATTTCCTTCCTTTGCCTTGCTTTAGGCTTCATTTGTTGTTCTTTTCCTAGCTTTTTAGGTTTAAGGTTAGGTGGTTTATTTGAGATTTTTCTTGCTTTTATAAGTTAGGCATGTATTGCTATAAACCTCCCTCTTACAACTTCTTTTGCTGCATCCCAAAGGTTTCGGACCATCGTGTTTTCATTTTCACTGGTTTCTGTGTATTTTCTTTTTAATGTCTTCTTTTATTTCCTGGTTGATCCATTCATTGTTTAGTAGCATGTTGTTTAACCTCCATGTTTTTATTCTCTTTCCACATTTTTTCTTGTGGTTGACTCCAAGTTTCATAGTGTTGTGATAAGAAAATATGCATGGTGTGATCTCAGTCTTTGTACTTGTTGAGACCTGATTTGTGACCTAGTATGCAATCTATTCTGGAGAATGTCTCATGTGCACTTGGAAAGAATGTGTATTCTCCTGTTTTAGGATGAAATATTGTGAATATATCTGTTAAATCATTCTAGTCCAGTGTGTTACTCAAAGCCATTGTTTCCTTGTTGATTTTCTGTTTAAATGATGTCCATTGCTGTAAGTGAGGTGTTAAAGTCCCCTACTATTATTGTATATCTATTACTTTATTTATGTTTATTATTGTTTTATACGTTTGGGTGTTTCCGAATTAATATTCCTATTAAAATTTACACTTGTTAGATTCTCTTGTTGAATTGTCCCCTTTATTATGATATAGTGTCCTTTTTCACTTCTTGATACAGTCTTAGTTTTACTTATTTTTTTAAGTTCTGTTTTGTTTTGTTTTATTTTCGAGAGAGAGAGAGAGACAGAGACAGAGAGAGAGGAGAGAGAGAGAGAGACTGCGAGTGGGGGAGGGCCTGACAGAGAGGGAGACAGTGAGAATCCCAAGCAGATTCTGCCCTGAAATATGGAACCCAACATGGATCTTGAAACCAAGATCATGATCTGAGCTGAAATCAAGAGTCAGATGTTTAACCTGCTGAGCCACCCAGGTGTTCCTAGTCTTTGTTTTAAGGTCTAGTCTAAGTATTGGTACTCTGGATTTCTTTTGACATCGATATGCAAAATAAATATTTCTCTATGCCCTCACTTCCAATATGCAGCTGTCTTCAGGCCTAAAATGAACCTCTATAGGCAGCATATAGATGAGTTTTATTTTCTTATCCATTCTGACACTCTGTATCTTTTGACTAGAGTGCTTAGTCCATTTACAGTCAAAGCCATTATGTAGAGATATGTATATCTTGCCATTTTATTACTTGTTTTGGTGTTTCTGAAGATTTCTCTGTTCCTTCCTTTTCTTTGTCACTTTCAGTCTTTCATTTCCACTCAAATAATACCTTTTAATATTTCTTGCAGGGCTGGCTCAATGGTCACAAACTCCTTTAGTTTTTGTTTTCTGGGAAACTCTTTATCCCTCTTTGTATTCTGAATGATAGCCCTGCTGGATAGAGCATTCCTGGCTACAGATTTTTCCCATTCAGCACTTTAAATATATCATGATCCTTCCTTCTGGCTTGCTAAGTTTCCGTGGAGAGAACTGCTGGAGCCTTATGGGAACATTCAGGACTTCTTTTGTCCTGCTGCTTTTAAGACATTTTATCAATATATTTTGAAAACTAAATTACAATATGTCTTGGTGTCAGCCTGCTTTTTTTCTTCTTTTTTGTTTGTCTGTTTTAAATGGGAGTTTTCTGTGGGAGTTTAAATGGGAGTTTCCTAGATTTGGATGTCTGCTTCCTTCCCCAAATTCAACAAGTTTTCAGCTATTAATTATTAAAATAAATTTTCTGCCCCCTTTTCTCTCTCTTCTTTTGGGACTCCTATAATATGAATGTTATTACATTCAATGAATTCACCAAATTCCCTAAGTCGATTCTCACATTCAGTAATTCTTTCTCTCTTGTTTAGGTTCATTATTTTCCATTATTTCACCTTCTCTATCACTTACTCATTCCTCTTCGCCCATGCTCGTGTTCATTGTGTCAAGCCTGTTTCCAATCGCAGTTATTGCATTTTTAATTTCTGATTCTTTTTTAACTCTTTTATCCCTGTGGTAAGGGTCTCCCTGAAATCTTCCATTCTTTTCTCAAGCTCAGCTAGTATCCTTATGATTGTTGTTTTAAATGCTCCATCAGGTATTAAAGAAGACCCTTAATGTGTTGAGCACTATTATATGTAAGTGATGAATCACTAAATTCTACTCCTGAAAGGAGTATGTTATCTATATACATGTTAATTATATGTTACCTAAGTAGAATTTAAATGAAAATATGAAAAAAAAAGAAAAAATAAGATGACCAAAACACCCCCAAATTCTCCATCATGTAACATATCTGTTTTGCTTAGATTGGGCCATGATCTTATCTTGTTCTTTCATTTGGGATGAATTCTTCCATCTTTGCATTTTGTCTATGTCCCTACCTTGTTTATTGTATTAGAAAAGTCTGTTTCCTGCTTCTGACAGTAATGGCTATATGAAGAAGAGGTTATGTTGTGTCCAGTGCCTGCCACTTCAGGGAGTGTCCTGATGTGTGTTGTGTGTGCTGTGCTGTTGTGTTTTGGCTGCTCTATCCTTTAGGCCAGTTATCTGCAGAGGCTCTCCTTGCCTGCAGTGGTCAGTGCTTGAACCTTGGCCAGAATGTGGCAAGTTTAACTAGGTGTGTTCTTGTCTGCTTGTGAAATGAAACCTGATATTACTTCCAGTGGAACCGAAACACTGCAGAACTCTGTTCCAGAGATATGGTGTGGCCAGGGGTTTCTGCTGGACTTTTGGTGAATGGCCCCTCTGTGCTGGGACTTAGGCAAACTTCACTGAGAATGGTAGCCCCTCCAGAAAACACAGGTGTGGGACTTGGTGTTAGGCAGAGTATGGGGCGCTGAGCTGCTTTAAGCAGATGGTTCTGCATTTAGGCTGAGGGACAGAGGAGGGAAATGGCACCAGCCAGCTCCTTTGTCCCCAAAGAGACATCTCCATGAAAGATGACTCTCAGGGATATGCTCCAAGAAAAGCAAATAAATCCCCATTTTATGCCCCAAGCATTCTTCAGATCTCTGTTTCCACGCCATCAGCCTCCTGGTTGTTTGCCTGCCTTCTCTGTAGGACAACACAAAAATCAACCCCTCTTTTTTTCCCTGACAATAACTTTGGGTAAATATTCTCCTTCTTTGTTCCCCTGTATGCTCCTTCCTCTCTCTCTCTCCTTTCTCTACAACCATGACATTTCCCTTGTGATCTGTTTCTCCCCCAAACCACATCTCTGCACTTCCTACCGTCTTTGACGTGGCCTCTTCTCTCCATTTATTTGTACAGTTTGTTCTGTCACTCTTCAAGTTGATTTCTGTGGTATTTAGGATGATTTGATAATTATCTAGTCATGTTCATGGGAGGGGAGGAGCCTATGGTCCTCCTATTCTGCCACCATCTTCCTCTACCTCTCTCTGCAATTTTTATGCTATTTTATGTTTCTTTTAAAGTTAAGATTATTTGAGTATCACTTTTTTAATATTTATTTATTTCTGAGAGGAAGAAGGAGAGAGACACAGAGCACAAGCAGGAGAGGGACAGAGAGATATAGAGACACAGAATCCGAAGCAGGCTCCAGGCTCTGAGCTGTCAGCACAGAGCCTGATATGGGGCTCATACCCATGAACAGTGAGATCATGACCTGAGCCCAAGTCGGACACTTAACCGACTGAGTCACCCAGGCGCCCCTGAGTATCACTTGGTAAAAATATTTTCATAGCATCTAATTTACTTTACCATCAATTCTTTATTTGCTCTATGCAAGTGAATATATTTGTAGTTTTTATGTTATTAAAGTTGTATTCTGGTCTATTATTATAATTTTTTTATTATTTTAAATTTAGTTTTGCTTGGATTCTTACATTTTTTACTTAAAAGCATTCCAGGGTCATTGATTTTATAATTTTTAATGAGGTGAAAAAAATGCTCATCAGAAGCATGGTGTGCATTGGCACAACTACCCAACAAAATGTAGCCTAGGCAAAGGAAAAGTGTATACTTAGAGGCACAGAGTCTTGTGAGAGCATGGCAGTTTGGGAAACTTAATGTATGTAAGTATGGCTAACCTGGGCATCTGAAGAAAAAACAAAGTCTGTGCAAATGAAAGCATTGAACTATTAAATATATATTTATACTTGTAAATATAAATGTTATAAATATATATTAATACATATTTATTTGTATTTAAATATTTATATAGATAGTATATACAAGAGTAACCCACTGTAGAATAGCACAGTATAATGAATTTGTTAGCCAGAGTCATTATCAGGAAGTGTATTTAGTTTTGGCTGTGTGCAATGTGCCATATCCATTAATCTGTGAATCTGTGTAATTAATTTATTGGTTTGGGGCAACTTTCATTCTCCTTCCAATCTGATTTCATTGATGAAATGTTAACAACCACAGGAAAAAGGCCTAGTTGGTAGATTCATTTGAAATTTCAGAAAGTTCTGCATCTTCCTATTAATTTGATGGCCCCAATAAATCTGGTGGAAATTCTTTTTTCTTATCCACATCATAGAATATTTCACACAATGTTCTAAATGTAAATACACTGAATTTCATTTTGGCAATGAATTCTAGGTTACAATGTATCACAGAACCATGGAATTCAATGATACTATAAACTTATCATCATCTAGCACAACTACCCAACTCATGCTAAATCATCTCCATGGCATCTCTGTCAGTGGCTTTCTTTACTGTGCTTGAATACTTCAAGTGATATTCAATGAGATACTCTCAAATATTTCTATGCTTTAGATTGCTGTAATAATTCTTATACCATTACTCTGGTCACAGTTCAAGTTTTAATGGCCTGGGAGGTTGTGATTAAGTGAAAACTATCATTAAGTGTTAAAGAAATGGAAATAATGGATTTCCAGTGCCTAGCCCAGTGTGTGGCTCTTTGGCAATCAGAATGTGTTAGTGATTCTTTGCCCTTCAAATAATTGAAAGTAGAAATTAAATAATCTTTCTTTCAAATTCAGGTTTATCTTCTCAGTGTGAACCAACCTGCATTCTTGTAATTATATTTCAGATGAGAGGTCTTTTAAGTTGGCTACAATTTGTGGTTGTTCCAACTATTTTGTTTGTTCATTTGTTTTGTTATGGAACCTGGTCTGAATCACCCGGTGGAAGAACCAAGTGGCACTTGGGGATCTTGAAAGGCAGGAGGTTTATTTTACACCAGTGGGCTCAGAGGAGATCACTCTCCAGAGCTTTGAGTCCTGAGCATAAGCAGAGGTAACAATTTATAGTCTCTTACTTGCACATTCCGCATTAGTAGTAATTTGGCATGTGCAGCAATCAGGGTGGGAAGAAGAACCCGGAAGGGGAATCTAGTCAGGGACTGGAATTTCCCTATCAGTCCTGTCGGCCGTCTTATAACAGATTTCCCTGTTAGTTTAACATTCCTAGAATATGAAGAAATCATTGACAGTTTGAAAGTGGAAACACAGACAGCAATGAGGAGGCTGTTGACATCAAGAAGAGATGATAGAAATCAGACTAGCATAGCAGCTGAGAAGATTGAAAGAAACAGAGTTCCAGTGGGTTTTGGTGGTAAAGTCCATATAGTACATTCTAATGGATTAGGGTATAGTTGGCAGAGCAAAAATGAATCAAGGTTGATTTATTGATATTTGGTTCAAACAGCAGAGGCCATTATGGTGCCATTTACTGTGATGGGGGAGACTAGTGGAGAAACAGATTTTGTTTTAGACTTAAGTTTGAAATGACAAGAGAATTTAATTAAGATGTTGGCTGAAATGGTTAACAGAAAACTTAAACTCACTTTAAAATCATGACTGCTAATCTCAAAAGGGCAACTAGTCATTTGGACAATACTACCACTGTTTGCTTACAAATTCAGTCTCCTATTCTGATTGGTGACTCCTAAAATTAATGAGCACACAAATCACTTGGAGATCTTATTAAAATGCAGTTTCTGAAAATCTTGTGAGATACCTGAGAATCTGCATTTCTAGCAAGCTCTAGGTGACATTAATGTTATTGACCATCAGATTCACTCTGAGTAGCGAGGTCTGATCTAGACAATACTCTCCCAGTTCTGTTTAATCTTAATTTCCCAATGCTCCCTCCTCGCTCAGCTGAGATGATATTTAAAGAGAAAAAAGAATTTAAATTGGACAAGAGTTTTTGCATTCTTTAGCCATTAAATCTATCAATCCACTCATCCAGGAAGACTTTACTCTTTCAAAAGTGGGCTTCTGTATAAGGCCAGTCCCTCTGCTTTATTGGATTGCATCCCCTTCACTTTCTCAAAGGCATCAATTCCATAATTGCTACCTACTTTCCAAGCATCATTACATTTTCAGTTTTTACTGAATTGGTCTCTTCAGTATACTTACATGCTGAGATGTACTCTTGTTTTAAGATTAAAAAAAAAAAAGTGTTAAGGTGCCTGAGTTGAGCCTCTGACTTTTGGTTTCAGCTCATGTCGTGATCTTACAGTTTATGAGATTGAGTCCCACATCAGGCTCTGCTCTGACAGAACAGAGCCTGCTTGGGTTTCTCTCTCCCTCTCTCTCTGCCCCTCTGCCACTCATGCTCATTCTCTCTCAAAATAAATAAACTAAAAAATAATTTTACAAAGCATATCAATCTTTCCTTCACTACTTTATTTCTTTGAAGTAAATTTTCCAAACAATCGTATACTTTTTTCTCCAATTGTTTTCTTTCCATTTTGTGGTGATGGTTCTAGTTAAACAGTTATTGTTAAGACCAATCACTTTTCTTTACATTGCTAAATCTAATGGTAAATTCTCAGTTCTCATTTTTATCTCATCTATCAAGATTATTTGCATAGTTCTTGAAACACTATTTTCCCTTGGACTCTATGAAACCAACCTCCCTTTGATTTTCCTCTAACTTAACTGGTTTACCTACTCTGCCTTTTGGACCTTCAAATTGTAGAGTATCTTAGATCTCAGTTATAGAACCTCTTCTCTCCTATGTCTATATGTCAGCTCTCTAGCTCTCTAGGTAACCTTATACTTTTTTCTGGTTTTACATAGTACATGTGCTCCTGATTCCCAAAAATACATTTTTAGCACAGGTATTTCTACTGACCTACAGTCAGATATGTAAGGTGATTATGCAATTTATTGTCCAAATAAGGACCCTTTTGAATCTGAGTGCAATTAATCTGTGACAACACATGTAAACCAATACTGATGCTGGCTAAAAAAAATTTTATGATTACCAATTTTATATCTAATTGTTCACTCATCATATACATTTGAATTTTATGACAGAGTTTTCAATAAATATCCATTTTCCCTTCTTTTGTAGTAGAACCCTGGATCTTCAGCTGAGCACATAACTTTCTAGAATAAGAACTCTTTTCCAAACCTGTTTCCACTGGATGTAACAAGGTGACTAAGTTCTGGGCAATGAAATGTAGAGTGAATTGGTATGTGCAACGTTTAGGAAGTGGCTTAAATATATGGGATATGCCCTCCTTATATCATTTTTCTTGTTATTCTGCCTAGATTATGAATTCAGTAGTCATTTAGAACCCTTAGGTAGAAGCCACATATTGAGAATAGCAGTACAAAAGGATAGAAGTAGTTTGGATATTGATACTTCATAAATCATCAAACTAGCCCCCTAAACTGCTTTTGTTTATGTAAAAGATAAACACCCATATTGTTCTAGCTTTCATTAATTTATTTTTTATTACAAATGAATCTAATTCTTATTAATAGAGGCTTTTAACAGTTATTACTTTATTCATTTATTTATTTGACAAATATTTGTTAACTGGCTGGCACTCTTCTGGGCATTTGGGATACACTACTGAACACAAAAGGGATCTCAGAGCTTTAATTCTAATAAGTAGATTCTTATAAATATAATAAAAGATTAATATGCTAAAATAATATAATAAATTATATAATATGTTAAGTCATAAAGGCTAAGGCAAAAATTAAAAATAGGTAATGGTGAAAAGGTTTAAGATTCTGGTCATAGGGAGAGGTTTAATAGTCTAAATGAGGTTACACTCCTCCTAAGGCAGGTAACAGTGAGTAAAGAGTTAAACAGGTGAGCAGTTTAACCTATAAATATATCTGGAGAAAGGTCCTTCCAGGCAAAGGAGATAGTCATACAGAGACCATTGGTTAGGAGTATGCCTGTTTTTTTTTTCTTTTTTTTTTTTAAGTTTATTTATTTATTTATTTATTTATTTATTTATTTATTTATTTTGAGAGAGCGAGAGAGCGAGAGAGCGCGCGCACAGGTGACAGCAAGAGCAAGGCAGGGGCAGAGACAGAAGGATAGAGAATCCCAAGCAGGCTCCTCACCACCAGTGCAGAGTCCTATGTGGGGCTCAAACTCACAAACCGTGAAATCATAACCTGAGCCCAAATCAAGAATCACATGCTTAACTGACTGAGCCACCCAGGTGGCCCTGTCAAAATCTTTTAAAATTACATACAATTACAGTTCATTAATACTTAACTTTAAATATAGTGTCTATTAATTATCCTTTGCTAAGTAGTTATTAAGTGTGTACTATGTACTATTTTAATTCAAATATTTAAACAGGAGCACTGGCTTATCTTGTCTCTCTTTAGAAATAAAGGAAGGGGCGCCTGGGTGGCTCAGTCGGTTAAGCATCCGACTTCGGCTTCGGTAGTGATCTCGCGGTCCGTGAGTTTGAGCCCCGCGTTGGGTTCTGTGCTGACAGCTCAGAGCCTGGAGCCTGTTTCAGATTCTGTGTCTCCCTCTCTCTCTGCCCCTCCCCCGTTCATGCTCTGTCTCTCTCTGCCTCAAAAATAATTAAACGTTAAAAAAAAATTGAAAAAAGAAATAAAGGGAAATATCCATAAGTCATTTAAAAAATGGGTTTTTTTTGATGTTTGTTTATTTTTGAAGAAGTGAGAAACAGAGCGCGAGGGGGGAGGGGCAGAGAGAGAGTGAGACACAGAATCCAAAGCAGGCGCCAGGCTCTGAACTGTCAGCACGGAGCCCGATTCGGGGCTCGAACCCGTAAACCACGAGATCATTACCTGAGCCCAAGTCAGAGGCTTAGGCGGCTGAGCCACCCAGGAGCCCCCATAAGTACTTTTGATATTATGACTATATAAATACTACTTCACCAAAGAAGCACAAAGAATTTGAGCACAATTTTGTGATTATGAGGTGTCACGGCCTCTAAAAAAAGTGTTATACTCTGCCTGATGTGTGCTATGACTTTAAATAAATGTTAATGTATTTAAAACCACAAATTAATAATCGTAAGTTTAGAAAAACTATGATTTCCTGTCAGATGCCAGTCATTGCTAGTTTTATTTTAAAGATTTCATCACTTTTACTTGCAACGTTTTCTAGTTTATACCACAATAGAAGAGGTATGTTTTAAGGGAATTTATGTAATTTTGCTCTTTTTTTTTTTTTCTGTTGTAAGTGATGCAGATTAAAATAGTTTCAATGGCAGGGCCAGATTGATTCCAGTGACACTGTATACAGAAAACATTATGGTATGTTCCCTCAACCCTGTATAACTAAACATAGAAACAATAGAAAATTATAAATAAATGTAAGAGACTCAAATAGTTCTAACTTTTCATCTGATGAATAAAAGTATTTTCTTTAAACATCAGTTTCTTAGTCTATCAAGTGGGTAACCCAGCACAGAATCGTATCAGATAACTATTTCTGGAGTTATCCCACCTCTCTTGAAATCTATGTAATTTACAGAGAACTTAAAAATTTTATATAAGTGAAATAAGTCAGAGACAAATACCATATGATTTCATGTATATGTGAAATCTAAAAACAAAACAAAACAAATAAACAAAGAATAAAAAACAGACTCTTAAATACAGAAAACTGGTAGTTGTCAGAGGGGAGTTGGGTTGGGGGATGAGTAACATAAATGAAAGAGATTGAGAAGTACAAACTTCCAGTTATGTAATAAGTCATGAAGATGAAAAGTACAGCATAGGGAATATAGTCATTAATATTGTAATAATGTTGTATGGTGACAGATGGTGACTACACTTACCATGGTGAGCACTGAGTAATGTATAGAATTATCAAATCATTATGTTACACACCTGAAACTAATATAACATTGTATGTCAACTGTACTTTAATAATAAATTAAAAAAAATAAAGCATGTATTAAGACATCGAAAAAAAAGTGTCAGCATGTAGAGGAATGATTCAATTAGCTTGAAATTAAGGTAAATAAGGTTCAGCGGTTTTAAAAAGATAGAAAAACATATTAAGTATTAGGAGGTATCCTTTATTAAACTCCATGTTAGCACAATTCTAGAATTCATGCAAATAAATCCTTGTTGATAATTCTTACTCTTTTGTAGATCATTGTACACTTTCAAATAATTTTCATCCAGTTTTAAAAGGATATATATATTTCTAATTCATTTAATTCACAATGAAGAATAATCTCAGGAAATACTTAAATAATCTTATACTATCTCAGAGACACAGGTACAGAAAGAAAGAATTTTTCTCTACAGTTCTGTTTCTTAGCTTACAGAGGAAAACTTGCCATCATTAGGAATTGTGTCCTACTTGAAAATCGAAAAGGTAAAATAGGTTGATGCATAATATTGCAGTTACCTGAATTCTGTTTTGTGTCTCAAGAGTGACATAAATGTCACATACATTCATACAAGGCACATCTTTACAGCTTATTCTTCCCTTGTGGAAAATACATTAATAGTTATGCCTTTCATTTTTTACTGTTTATTAAGATAAATAGTTACAACTTTTTATTTTCCTGTCTTCTGTGAACCCAGGAGTGTAGTTTAGGTTGGAGTGCAATTTATGAATTTAAAAATGAAATAAAAATAAGTACCTATAATGGTATTCAAATCTTTATAACGTTTTATATAAATTTTGTTTAAGGGAATAAACTAATACATGTAAACAAGTCATCAACAATTTGGAGATTCTGGGAAATAATTTAGTATAAGCACTAACTCTTTGTTATATAACACATACATATACACAACAAACACAAATTCCATTTAAAAAAATTTTTTAATGTCTATTTTTGAGAGAGAGAGAGAAAGAGTTGGAGGTGCAAGTGAGGGAGGGGTAGGGACAGAGGGAGACACAGAATCTGAAGCAGGCTCCAGGTTCTGAGCTGTCAGCAGAGAGTCCCATGTGAAGCTTGAACCCATGAACCACGAGATCATGACCGGAGCCAAAGTTGGATGCTTAACTGAATGAGCCACCCAGGCACCCCACGAATTCCATTTTTATTATCATTATTTTAGTCTAATTTATAATTAATTTTTTAATTTTTTTAAGTTTAATTATTTATTTTGAGAGAGACAAAGACAGTAAATTGGGGGAGGGGCAGAGAGAGAGGAAGACAGAGAATCGCAACTAGGTTCTGCACTGTCAGCACTGAGCCCATCATGGGGCTCAAACTCATGCACTGTGAGATCACAGCCTCAGCTGAAACCAAAAGTCAGTCACTTAACTGACTGAGCCACCCTGATGCCCCTGAAATTTTTACTTTTACTTAATAAAATATATTAACAACTAACAGATGAAAATGATTTAAAAACACTATATAAATATATTTCCTTATGTCATAAAGGATAACATTTATTTTTGTTCTCAGTAACCTATAGTTTAGAAACTAATCTCCCTGTTTTTGATTATTGATGCCACCCTTATTTATATTTCCAAAATAAATAAATTGAAATAACAAAATTACCTTGCTTTTCTTGCTTTTATATGTAATTTGCTATGAAAAAATATTCACACTTTAAAAATATGTAATGAAGGGATACAATTAATGTAAACTATTTGACTGTAATTTATAGATATGCATATGTATCCATCTGTAAAAATATGGAAATTATACATCAAAAAATGAGAAAATGTGTATACATAAAAATAAATAAACATAGATAAGAAAAAGGAAGGGAGAGAGGGAGGAAGGAAGAAGAAAGGAAATAAGGAAGGAAAGGGAAAATATGCAAAGCTATGAATTATCCCAAAGGGAAAATATGTTTAACTCAGACTCAACTTTACTAAACTTTCTCTGATCTGGAAATTGCCCAGAACTTTAACTGTTCATATGATTAAAACATTCAAATAGGAGGTTCAAACCATATTTACAAAACTTTTTAAAAGCTAGTAATTGATATATTACACATTACATTTATAAGCCAAAGCAGCATAGCATTGTTTATTTAGAAATCATTCGTTGCATTTTGGAAACTGATTCAAACTTAAAAGATTGCAAGACTTGGGCATCTTTTATTAAATTTATGGCCCTGTTTCTTAATTTAAATTAGAAACAGTTCCAATTTGAACATATGGTGTAAAGTTTCTAATGCAAGATTATTTGTGAATCACCTCAATAATTTAAAGTTTATTTGTATTCTATTCTCCCTTATCTTGATTTCATTGTTAATAACTGTTGATTAATTTAAACATTATTTAATACTAGGCACCTAAAAGGAAAATAAGAGGTGTATTTTAGGTATGCCAACATAAAGAAACAGAAATTATCACATCCACTCTATTCCTCATCCCTTTAGTCAATATACACTTTCTCTCAAGAGTGTTCATGATGATCATGTCTCCTCTGGCACTTGGGCTCAGCTCCTAGCATCTTCATCTTCCCCCTCCCAAGCAGACGTAGAGTGGGCTTGAATCTAATACAAATACTAACAGCCTTCAGTTTTGGTGCTCACCCTAGAAACCCTTGTGTGTGATAAGAGATTGTAACAGTAAAATCCTCTCTGCTCATACACTTTTCTCTTCCCTTCCCTTCCCTTCCCTTCCCTTCCCTTCCCTTCCCTTCTCTTCCCTTCCTTTCCCCTCCCCTTCCATCCCCCCTCCCTTTTTCATCTCACTTACTTCTGTTCATCAAAGAAAAAGAAAAAAAAATAGCTCACTGATTGTTCTCATCCACAACTATTGTATCAGAAACGGAGAAAAGTGAGTCTAAATAATCTTGACACATTAACTTATTTAGGTAGATAAATTCAATAAATCACAACATGTTTCTGGCTTCGTAACTAATACCAGTCTAAAGTAATATTTGGATTCATTTTGAAGTAAAACATAGTTACTTCCTTAAACGCTGAAAAGTTATTTTCTTTTCCAACATTTTCCAAAATGTTGATAAAAACATTAAATACTACTGATATAGGCATTTTGGTATAGTAAGAAAAAAATATTTTATTTTCTTTTATAACATGTAATTAAAACAACTAAAGAGTATGAGTGAGAGGTTGACTGCTCTATAATTAAGCATGTAAGTCATAAATTCACAGGAGAGATATATTTGACTCTTATAGTAAACTAGGAAATGGCAGGAAGACCACTTAGGTTTGAGGCTAATAATAATTTTACTAAAGTGCACAAAGCATTTGAAGTCATTATGAAAATAATTATTTTTAGAATGTTTTATAAACTGTTCAATAAATATAAGAAATAATGATATTTATTTAATAATCATGGTTAGAATTTAAGTGGTTTCAAACTATGGTCATAAGCTATTAAAAGTGCCTTAGCCTCTAACCAAATAACTAGAAATGAATTTTAGCCAATCTATCAAAGAATTTCAGTCCTAAATATAAAACCTAAAAGTATACTACCAAACTAAAAGTCCACTAATGTGGGAGTTTTTAGAATTCCCTTTCACATATTTCCCTTTCACATAATATACATATGAATGTTACAGATCTGGCACAAAATATTTATTAATTTTACACAGTTCCAAAAACAAAATACAAGTCAAATCGTCTACTTCTTTGCACAGGTGACTGGATGATATTCATCTCTGTGCACATTCTTACCGAAGAATAGTCCCAGCATCTCATATTTCATGCCTTTCAGCCAGCCCTGTATGTGGCCTCATTTGTACCTATCCTCCCTTACATCTCTCCACAAAAAGCCTCCCTGCCAGCTGTACCTGGCTAAACAGCTTTGTCTGTCATGAAATATTCTGAAATCAAAATAAAGCTCCACTATGTTTCCTTAACACATATGTGGTATCCTTGTTACAGAAAATCCACCTTTCAACTAGTATGACTATAGCCTCTCTCTCTCTAACTATTAAGCTCTTTTTAGGCCAAGATCACCCATATATGATATGTTCACATCTATTCACCTATTTCTCTTATCATTTGATGTGTGGTAAGGGTGCTAAATACATTTTTGTTGAATTCAGCTAAATTGGTGTAAAATAGAGCTCAGTTCTTTTTTTTTTTAAAGTTTTTGTTTTTTTTTTTTTTTTTTATTTTTGGGACAGAGAGAGACAGAGCATGAACGGGGGAGGGGCAGAGAGAGAGGGAGACACAGAATCGGAAACAGGCTCCAGGCTCCGAGCCATCAGCCCAGAGCCTGACGCGGGGCTCGAACCCACGGACCGCGAGATCGTGACCTGGCTGAAGTCGGACGCTTAACCGACTGCGCCACCCAGGCGCCCCTAGAGCTCAGTTCTGATACACCCTTACTAGTTGGGTGGCATTAGTTAAAATAGCTACCTTTCTGAGTGTTAGTTTTCTCATCCATCAGAAAAAGTTAATAAAGCCTATTTGGAAGTTCTATAGGAATTTCAAAATAAGAGTAAAAATGGTTATCAAACTGCATTACATATAGTAGTGGAGAACTATTCAAGAAATGTTTGTTCCCTTAATCTAAATGAGTTCTTAAAAGTTATGCCCACATTTGGCTACAACATTCTTTTTGCATTAGATAGCATCAGGTTATTAATTTCCTGGAGGTGGTTATCTTTTCATATAGTTTCATTGGAGATACTGATTGTTTTTGTTTGTTTGCTTGCTTTATTTATTTTGAGAGAGAGAGAGACAGAGAGGGAGGGAGAGAGAGCACAGGTGAGAGCAGGAGTCATGAGGGGCAGAGAGAGAAGGATAGAGAGAGAATCTCATGCAGGCTGCACACTGTCAGTGTGGATCCCAGTGTGGGGCTCAAACCCACGAAGAGTGGAGTCATGACCTGAGCCAAAACCAACAGTTGGATGCTTAACCCATTGAGCCACCCAGGCACCCCTGAGATATGTTTTTTTATACAGCTTTTACTAATATAATTCCCACTTTATGAGAAATTCACTTAAGTAGCCTTTATCAAAATATAGTATAATGGCATTTCAAATATTGTTCTAATTTATGTTTCTTTAAAATTAAGTTTTCTCATGTTTATGTATATATATATATATATATATATATATATATAAATATTTGAGATTGAGATATAATTGAGATTTGAGATTTTAGATATAATATAATTATTTGAGATTGCTATTTTATATGGTTCTCTCATAAAAGCTGATTATATTTGAATTATTAATGATGTGCATTAACACTGTGACATATATGACAAAAATGTTTCTACTTTTTAAATTATGTTTTGTGCTGTACAAAAATTAAAAATTGTATATTGCCAAATATATGGATTTCATTTATGATTACTTATTTTGACTTTATATATAGTATTTGCTGATATATTTTACATATATATTAAAGTATGTAATGATACACTTAAAATAATTTTCCAATTTTTCTACATAAATTTCTATACATTATATTTTTTACATTATTAGGATCATAACTCTTCATGTTATTTTGTATTTTTTTCATGTATATAGTGAACAATTTTCAAATATCAAAGTAGTATGCACATTTTAATGTGTTATACTGAGTAAGCAAATCCACAAAATTCTTTCATAATTCAACATGGGATATTTTATCCAAAAACTTTACTTAATTTTGAAATCTAGATGCCACATATATATTACTAATATGGGGGCATCTGGGTGGCTCAGTCGGTTTTGTCCGACTTCAGCTCAGGTCATGATATCACAGTTTGTGGGTTTGAGCCCTGCGTGGGGTTCTGTGCTGACAGCTCAGAGCCTGGAGCCTGCTTTGGATTCTGTGTCTCCTTCTCTCCCTGCCCCTCCCCCACTTGTGCTCTATCTCTGTCTCTCAAAAATAAATGTAAAAAAAATAAAAAAAGCAATATTACTAATATGCATTAAATATAATAAACATCCCTCTTTCTTGAATGTATCCTAAATTAATGGAGTAAGATTTTTAAATCACTTTGCAAGTCACCCTAACATCTAATAATATGAATAATTATTAAATAATGCATTATTTCTCTGTGTTACTTCTTAGTTTCTTTACATCAGCCATGAATGATAAAACTAAATCAGAATTTTAGGAAAAAGCAGGACACAGCATGAAGCCACTAAGGGAGAAAAAAGAGTAAAGCGCATTTTATTTCCAGGAAAGAAGCCAATAATTGTTACTCAGAACACATAAGGAGAGCATGATTTTAAACATTTAGAGGAAATCATGAAAGCTTGAAGGTCTTTCCTCCAGGGGCACCTTGGAGGATTTCTTGTTTCTAAAATAAGAAACATTTATCAAGTTTTGAGTACAGGAGCAGTTTCATGCTACAATGTCAGCATAACTAGAGCAAATGAACTGTTTAGCTTCAGTGGTCACTGTACTACTTCTGACAACATGATTTGCTTTAAAAAATATAATATTTGAATTATATATATATACAATTATTAAATATATGCAAGTTACCATCTGGTACACTGATGAAAAATAAGAGGAAATATCTCCCTTACTACAAAAATATTGACCTTTCAGAATAATGGGTAAATTATAACTATAAATGGTATGCTTTAATTAAAATTTCCTGATTAAATGTTTATGATTATTTTCTAAAGGAATCAAATTTACATTCAGTGTTTTTTCTATTGTTAAGTTATCATACTTAAAAGACACTAGAAAGCATTTTTATCCAATAGGACTGGACATTTTAGACACTTACTTGTTTTTTAGAATTGAAAAGATTATACATTTTTCTCTGGCAGGACCTGCCATACTCACCCTGAAGAGAGCAGAATGTGATAGCAAAAATGATGGAGGTCTTTTTTAAAATAAGTAGGTTAATAACTAAATAAATAAACAAGCAGACTTCACTCATATGAGGACTTTAAGAGACAAAACAGACGAACATAAGGGAAGGGAAACAAAAATAATATAAAAACAAGGAGGGACAAAACGTAAGAGACCCTTAAATATGGAGAACAAACAGAGGGTTACTGGAGGGGTTGTGGGGGATGGGATGGGCTAAATTGGTAAGGGGCATTAAGGTATCTACTCCTGAAATCATTGTCGCACTATATGCTAACTAATTTGGATGTAAATGAAAAAAAAAAAAATTTAAAAAATCAATCAATAAAAAAAAATAAACTAGCAGAGCAGCTAATTCTGAAATTGGACCTTTTAATGTTGGAGGTAATTTTGCTTCATTTTAGAGAAAATATCAAACTACCATATAATATATCTTCCATTTTCAGATAGGAATAAGCCGTGTTATATGGGATTTGCTTGTTTGCATGTTTCATTGTTTGCTGTGTGTTTATTATTTTAACATGTAATGAAGGGTCTTCTGGAAGAAGCAGAGCAAAAACTCAGTGACAATAATGTGAAAGATTTTGTCCTATCAATTTAAAGCAGATCATCAATGATGATTAAGCTTCTTGGCATTATAATATCCTATCAGTCTATAACCATATTCTTTCCCTTCTGGAGCCTATACTTGTTTTCACTTAATGTGGGATACAAATGTTTTGTAATTTCATTTTTGTAATAAAGAACTGCCAAAATGTCACAGTATTAATTTGGGATAAACTAGAATCGATATATACTTACCTTAGATATAATAACTGATTTGTCTCTTAAATTTCTAGACGGCCCTGTTCATTTTCCCAATTCAGTTCATCAAAAAGTGAGCTCCCCCTTTGAGTCAAAATTTGTAATAGGATATGGAAATATGGAAAATGTTAAACACTTGAAACAATGGCAATGTTATTCTTTAATAAAAATAGGAACTCAAAGGAATTTATGAGAGAGCAAATGTATGATACTTTGGCCAGGGAGGGAGTCATGAGAAAGGTTTCCTAAAGAAAGTACTCTTCAAGTAATTTTTCTTTTTCTTAAAGCAGACATTCAAGGCTTCTTTCCCTCACTCACATGTCCACATAGCTACATTTAATTTCAGATAACAAAAACAGAAGTTCTTTATAGTGCTTTATCACAGCTGAATTGAATTATCTTAGATAAGACTTTTCAAACCCAGAGAAGTATGCCATTTGCTCACAGCAAGGGGAAAAATACATACACACACACACACACACACACACACACACATATATATATATATATATATATATATATATATGTAGTCACACACACACACATATATACATATATATATATGTACATATATATATATACATATATATATATGTAGTTTCTTCTTAAGCTGCTTTTTCTGATGACTATCTTGCAGTTAATAAAAATTCCATAGGAGGAATTTTCCTAATTTCCTATTTGAAACACAGACAAAATCCAAACAAAACAAAGAAATGGAAACATTTCTAAAAGCTTATTTATATGGAAATCTGAATTTCAGGTGTATGCTATTGGTACACAGGTACAAACAGCATAACGGTACCAATTTTAGAATGATGTTTCAAATCTCCTCAAATAGTAACATTCTTGTTTATGTGTGGTGACAGTCCTTGACCCTTTGTATTCTGAATAACATATTTAGAATTAACAAACAAAATATACAGTTAAGTCATATTAAAAGGATGAGGTGATATACTAATGGCATGTAAAATTTTAATCATATGCAGATAGAATAACTTGTTTCAATAGAAGAAAAAAGAAATTATACATTGCAATAAAAGACAAAAAGAAAGGAGCCAAAGAATTGTCCAAGAAAGGGAGGGAAAAATCTAAAACCTATAAAAGCAGAAAGGGAAACAAAAAAGAATGTTGTTTCTCAGTGCTCTATTTCTAGAGCTTAGCATTATATCCACACATAGGAGAAACTTGGTAAATAATTATTGACTATTTACAGGCATTACAGAACTTGTTACTTTTATTGTTTTTAATTAGAAACATGGTTATTCTTGAAGTATTGTTGACACAATGTTACATTAGTTTAAGGTGTACAACTTAGTGATCTCACAACTCTATATATTATGCTCATTACAAGTGTAGCTAGTAAGTATTATTATGTAATTCCACTATAACACCTTGTATATATCTAGATTACTGTACCAATCGCATGATGGAAATAATTTGTTTTGTATGTTTCCTCCATTACTCTCTAATTTTTATCCTAGAGTGCATGACCTAGGTCATAATTATTTTTTATCTCCATTACCTATTGAGTCCTTGTGCCTAACAGACATGTTAAGTAAACTGAACTGACATAGATATAGATACAATCTTGTCAATAAGTACCGTCATTATCAATCACAAAAGTTTTGAGAAACTACTTGACTTGCCACGGCTAACTACATGGGCAAACATTGAAGTGTATTATATAGTCTCTGATCTAGAGGTACTTATAAAGTCAATTGGGAAGCCAGGATGAAATGGCCCATGGTTTTCTGAGGCATGCTTTTTTACAAAACAAAACCTACTCACTGTTGTTTGGAAATCAAGACAACCTCAATTATATCAGTAATTACAATTAAATCGATCTCATATATATAAACAAACATTAACACTCATCTTTAAAAATTTAGGAAAGTCATTCATCATTCATTTATTCATTCATTCAATAATCTTGCATGTTCTTCCAGGAAAAGAGAAAAAAAAATACCAAGCCGAAGAGAGCATGCAGCAAATGAATCAGCATATAACAAAAGAGAAGTGGAAGGGAAATGAAAAATAAAGAAAACAGTAAAGATTGCAGATAAAAAGTAAACAAATGTAAGACTAAATATATATACTTTATTTTCACATGTACACATTCGTGACCTATTCATGGCCCACAAATTTAAACCAAAGTTACCTAACTGCTGAGTAGAAAGAAAAACAATATGTTATATAATTTACTATCCCCAAGATTAAAACCATAGAAAACCACCAAGTTCCCAGGAAAATTACATCTCTTCAACTATTCTTGAATAATGTTACAGAAAGCTCTGTATTAATATGAAAAGTATCTTTGATGATATTCTCACAATAGGCATAACTATTAAGTGGAGTGATTTCTTATAGTAGTCATCAATACAATATGGCCTAAATATATCACTTTATCCAGCCCTGGTTAGATAAAAGAAGATTTTTTTTTAATATTTGAAAAGTTGGTTGGACTTCTTTTCCTTTCAGTTATATTCACTTAATAGATTTTATCTATATTGAATTTTGGATGGATAGTTGAGAGATACTTAACTGAGGAAGGCCAATGTCTACAATGCCAGTAGAATATCCATGACTATAATTTGAATTCCTATGTTTTGAGGAGATAATTTACCTGGGATTGAGTGTCACTAATCCTAGTGACAGGAAGTGACTGGAATTTGGCTTCTGGAGTGAGTCAAAAAGAGACTTCACGTCATGAACATGGCACTCTTTTAAAAACACAAATTTATTAGAAACTATTTCAGTGAAGAGTTAAGTGAGCAATAGGAACTCCAGTTATGGGTGGTCAATATACTTTTAATATGAAAAATAAAATCCAGACAGAAAAAGACATTCACCATGGCCAAAACACATTCTCTGTAATGGAGCACCCAGCATCGTGCAATAATGTGTCTTGGTGTACCATTTATAATTTTGTTGAAAATCACTCAAATAACTAAGTTAACTTTAATAATTTAAAGAATTGGAGAACACTGGTTCTGTCAGCTCATTCATCTTGTCTTTCTTCCTTTTAGATTACTCTTGAGTGTTCCCTCCTTTCCTCCCTTCCTTTCCTCTCCAATACTTTCCTTTACTTTGGAATATCATTTGAATGTTTTGTTTTGTTTTGTTTAAAATGCCTGGTACTAAGTGACAAAAAAAAAGTTTAATTGCTTGTGTAGGCAATCTTGTTTGAGATGATAAAATTATATAATTTACAAATATCAAGAAGAATGTCTATTTGTTCTCTATCTCAAGCGGATATGTATCAGTGTATACAAAATATTTATCAGATAATTAAGAAAATCAAAACAATGTACCCAGAGTGGGCCTATAACATTATATTCTTTTAAATAACATCTTTAACACTATTTTTAAATAATACTTACAAACTTCAGAGCCTCCTCACCACCACCATACACATGCACACACACATAATCACAAAGAGCAGGAAAGTAATTTGAGTCAGATTAGACCCAAATTCTGGTTCAACTGTTTAGTGTATCTATAATTTTTGACAAATTATTTATTTTCTCCAAACATTTGTCTCTTCATTGATAAAATAATAGTATATTATTGCAGAATTTGTTTTATTTAGTGATATGATCCACATAAAATGCTTAGTTTAATGCCTGGCATATAGCATATCCTTTAGAAATGTCGGTTATTAATAATAATATTACTGTTGCTAAAAATTAAAACTATACATAAAAGCACCACTGTTATAGTGTGCTATATGTCCTTCTACTCTTATTCTACCAATACAAACATATTAAGTAACAATACCTCCTGAATATACACATTTGCAATGTGCATTTTTACTTAGCAATTATTATGAATATTTTTGTGTGGCAATTATTTTGAATATGTGGATGCCTAGGTCATTAAAATGCAATGCTAATATGACATTTAATGGCATGATAGCTTTCTATTATAATGATTCCTAATGATTTTCACGTTTTTTTCAAAATTACCTATCTTAAGCATAATGCTGCTATGAACATACTTAAGCATACATCTTTTTATTAACATCTTTTTTTTCCCCTTAAAATCCATCGTTAGAACTGGAACTGCTCAGTGAAAAGTTGAATACATATATAAAACTCCAAATATATAGAATCCTTGCCTTCCAGAAATATTTTTAAAACATGCTCTTATCAAGATTGCTTGACTTGAGTGTAAAGGAAATTCTCTCAGTTTTTCCCCACTGAGGATGATATTACCTATGGGTTTTTCATATATGGTCTTTATTATGTTGAACTGTGTTCCCTCTAAACCTACTTTGTGAGGGTTTTATCATGAATGGATGTTGTACTTTGTCAAATGCTTTTTCTGTGTCTACTGAGAGGATCATATGCTGCTTATACTTTCTTTTATTAAAGTGGAGTATATGATGTTGATTGATTTGTGAATATTGAAGCACCATCGAAACCCAGTAATAACAACTACTTGATCATGGTCAATGACTTTCTTTAATTTATTATTGAACCCTATTTGCTAACATTTTCATGAGAATTTTTGCATCCTTATTCATCAGGGATATTGGCCTATAGTTCTTTTTTTTTGTGGAGTCTATCTTATTTTGGTTTCATGGTAATGCTGGCCTCCTAGAATGAATTTGTAAGTTTTTCTTCCTTTTCTATTTTTTGGACACCTTATGCCTTTTGACTGGAGCATTTATTCCATTTATATTCAAAGCTATTATTTAAAAATATTTTTTAATGTTTATTCTTGAGCGAGAGAGACAGAGGGAGAGAGACAGAGCATGAGTGGGGGAGAGGTAGAGCAAGAAAGGACAAAGAATCCAAAGCAGGCTTCAGGTTGTGAGCTGTCAGCACAGAGCCTGATGCATGGCTCAAACCCACAAGCCCCGAGATCATGACCTGAGTCAAAGTCGGACGCCCAACCAACTGAGCCACACAGGTGCCCCTGAAAGCTATTATATTATCAATAGATATGTATTTACTGCCATTTTATACTTGTTTTGTCGTTATTTTTGGAGATTTTCACTGTTCCTTTCTTATATGTGTCACTTTCAGTCTTTCTTTTCCAGTTTATTATTGCAAAGAATCTTCTTTAATATTTCTTGCAAGGCTGATTCAGTGGTCACAAACTCCTTTAATTTTTGTTTTTATTTTTGTTTTTGTTTTGTTTTGTTTTTTGTTTGGCATGGGAAACTCTTTATCTCTCTCTCTCTCTCTCTCTACGTATATATGTCTATATATCTATATCTATATCTATATATCTACATATATATCTATATATATATCTACATATATATATACATATATTATATATATCTACATATACGTATATGTATATGTATATGTATATATATATTCTGAATGATAGCTTTCCTGGATAGAGTATTCTTGGCTGCAGATCTTCCCCATTCAGGACTTTGAATATATCATGCCACTCCCTTCCAGCTTGGTGAGTTTCTGTTGACAAATCTCCAGTTAGCTTTTTGGGTCCTCCCTTGTAAATTCAAGGCTTCTTTTGTCTTGCTGCTTTTAAGATTTTTTTTCATCACTATATTTTGCAAATTTACTTATAATATGCCTTGATGTTGGCCTGCTTTTATTCATTTTGATGGGAGTTCTCTGTGCCTCCTGGATCTGGATGTCTTTACCTTCCCCAGATTAGGTAAGTTTTCATCTATTATTTCTTCAAATAAATTTTCTTCACCTTTTCTCTCTTTTCTTCTTCTGGGTCTCCTTTATTTTGAATGCTATTACTTTTGATGGAATCACTGATCTCCCTAATTCCATCTCATTTTCCATAATTCCTTTTTCTCTTTTCTTCAGCTTTATTATTTTCTATTACTTTGTATTCTAGGTCACTAATTCATTCCTTTTCTCCTTCCAGCCTGCTGTTCATTACATCAAGCCTGTTTCCAATATTCTTCTTCTTTTTCTTCTTCTTCTTCTTCTTCTTCTTCTTCTTCTTCTTCTTCTTCTTCTTCTTCTTCACTCTTCATCACTGATTGATTCTTTTCAACTCTTTTATCTCTGTGGTAAGGGTCTCACTGAGGTCTTCTATTCTTTTCTCAAGCTCAGTGAATATCCTTATGATTGTTGCTTTAAATTCTCGATCAGACATGTTACTTATGTCTGTTTCACTTAGATCTCTTGTTGTGGCCTTATGTTATTCTTTTGTTTGGGATAAATTCTTCTATCTTCATATTTTGTCTATGTCTTGGTCTTCTTCTTTAATGTGGCTTCTTCTCTCCCCTTGGTTGTGGAATTTGTTCTGTCAGTCTTCAGATCAATTTCTGTGGTATTTAGGATGAATTGAAGCTATCTAGTTGTGTCCATGGGATGAGGCAAGCCTAATGGCCTCCTACTCTGCCACCGTCTTCCTTTCTCTCCTGCCAGATTCTTTCTCACACCTGTGCCCAGAAACATCTCCCATTCCTGAGTCTTACATACTGCTTCACAAACTCCTGTATGGTTGTTATGTAAGGAATATTTATGAATGAACTTGGTTTGAGAACACATTATGGATTTCTTAAATGAGAATTCCATAGTAACACATACAGTGAAAGCATTATGATTTGGAACTGTACCTGAGTTGGCAAGAGAAAGAGTTTTTGAATAAGAATTCTAACAAGCTTGTTACCATGCTAACATTTTTTTTGTCATTTTTATCACTATTGTCTCATAAAGAATGTTTCTTTGAAATTTTATAATTGATTAAAAATGTATTGTATCTAGATACAAGTGTACAATCTGCCCCTCAAATGAACTTTATGCAATTGTCAGATGAGTGACCCTTACAATGAGTAAACTGATTAAATAAGAATATTACAAAGAAATAATTGTAAATGTCAAAATGTGTTGATTCAAAAACAATTTGTTACTTTTTTTAAATTTTTTGAGTTTAGAAAACTTGCCAAATGCAGAAAAGTAATGTGGTCAATAAAAACTACCCTTAACCCTAACTCCTAGATAAGACTTTTGTTGAATGTATGATATTTCATTGTCGGTTTATACTGTAGTATATTTTGCCATTCTTCTATCCCTCTACATTTGGCTTATTTCTAATTTTATTAATTATAAGTAACAGTGTAAGAAAATTATTGTACAAAAATATTTGATCACATAACTGATTATAAACTCTATATCATTTTAAAGTTTACTTATTTATTTTGAAAAAGAGAGAAAGAGAGAGAGAGTCAGCATGATGGGGAAAGGGCAGAGAGAGCGGGAGAGAGAAAATCCCAAGCAGGTTCCATGCTGTGAGTGCAGAGCCTGACACAGGGCTCAAACTCATGGTCTGTGAGATCATGACCTGAGCCGAAACCAACAGTTAGATACTTGACCAACTGAACCACCCAGGTTCCCCATATATCTATATTAAAAATAAAATACATTTTCCCATAGAAGTACATGACTTTATAAAAACTGAAACTAAGGAAACTTAAACAATGTAAATATTAATTTCCCATAATATTCTAAGAAGTGAAATTAAATTAAGATTTAGACAGGTTTAATTACCAATCAAAAAAGTTTAAAATTATTTTCTAGTTTTATTGTCCCAGATATGAGTGATAATATGTCTGTGAAAATATGATTTCATTAATGATCAATAGCTTAACAGGTTTAGTACCTAATTCAAGCTAATGGAACATTTTCTGATATAGTCATAATGTCTCCCACATATTAGGTAACTTCCACTTTTCCATAGAAATTGCTTTTAAAATTGTTGAGGGATGACTCTGTAAACCAACTGTGCCTTTTCATATATAGTAAGATACTTGTTCACATCTAATAACCACTCATCTCTTTTCATAGACCTCATGTACAGATTCATCAAAGTTTATAACAACAAGGATGTGACTAAAAGCCACAAAGAGACACATTAGAGAATTTAGAAAAAGAGTATAAAAGACTGCATAGTCTTACTTTAATATTTTAATTCATGTACTATTGGAGGCATTTTATTCCTGAGGAGAATAATGTTTAAATAGCTCTTTTCTCATATGCACACAAAAATTGGTGTGGTAAGTAGAAATCTTAGGTAACAATATAAAATTGACATATAATGTAATTATCATTTTCTATTACTATTTCAAACATCCATTCTTTTACATGATGAAACACTTCGTATAAAACAATTGGGGGAGATTTCCTTCATGGTGTTTGCCTAGGATTGTCTTTAAATTTCATAAGATTTTGAATCGAAGTTTGGGTGACGAAAAAAAAAATTAGAATGAGAAATATCCATTAAGCATTTGCAAAGGAGAATGGGCAATAGGGAGGAATAGTAGAGTAGGCATTTTCTGATCCTGCAGTATACTGCTGTCTGTATTCTCCTTCCTGTATCCAAAAGATAGATTTAGATTTCTAAAGATATCCCTATGGATTTTATCAGTGATTCTCTAAGTGTCTAGAGGAGTCAGTATGATGTAGGGACTTGTTGGAAATTAAAATTAAGAATGAGAAAATTTGTTTTGATTAGAAATTAAAATTGTCAGGCACTACCTATTGAATCAGAGTAAGGGTGCAGATCCCAGAACCATGTTGTTTAATTCATGTTTAATTCACCAGGTGATTCTGATGCAGCTAAAGTTGAGGAATCACTGTATTATGTGCCTCCCTTTCTTTTCTAGATATGTAACTATTCTTTCTTTTTATTCTGTCTGGGAATAAAGGGAAAAAAAGTCATAAATATTTTTATTTATGCATCATTATTAAAAGAAAAGTTATTTAACAGATATGATTATGATTTTACAGAGATAGAATTCTAATTCATTTTATGCCACAATTTAAAATAGATGTCTTCATTTTCTGTCACTTTATTTTTTTATTTAAATTTTTTTTTATTTAAGTATTTTTTTTAACGTTTATTTATTTTTGAGAAAGAGAGAGACAGAGCATGAACGGGGGAGGGGCAGAGAGAGAGAGACACACAGAATCGGAAGCAGGCTCCGGGCTCTGAGCCATCAGCCCAGAGCCCGACGCGGGGCTCGAACTCACGGACTCACAGACCGTGATATCGTGACCTGAGCTGAAGTCGGACGCTTAACCGACTGAGCCACCCAGGCGCCCCATTTAAAATTTTTTTAAGTTTTTATTTATTTGAGATAAAGAGAAAGAACGAGTGCGGGAGGGGCAGAGAGCGAGGAGGACAGAGGGTCTGAAACAGACTCTGCGCTGACAGCAGAAAGCTTGATGTGGGGCTTGAACTCATGAACCACGAGATTATGCCCTGAGCTGTAGACTAAGCCACCCAGGTGCTCCGTCACATTTTTAAATCATTTTTTCTCTTCACATGCCAGCTTTTCCTCTGATCTCTGGCTTATAATCACATTCCTTGGAACTTTGTTCTGCATATTCCCTAAATTTTAGCAGCACTTAAAGCCTATAGAAGGAGATGTTTTTTCCTAATCCCAACCTAATGGGATTATAAACTAGTGACCTAGTACCATGAGTTTCTCACCAGGAAAGTGATGTTATGATAGCATAAACAGCTAGCATTTGCTTAATATTGAAGGATCACTATCATAAGTAATATTTATTATTGCATCTATAATGTTAATTTTCCTGATCTAACACAAAAATATACCAGAATGCTTAACTTCTTTGATTTACTGTTTTCTTTCATTATTATTCTCTTTTGATTATTTACCTGTGTGTATCCATGTGTGACATTACATACACATACCAATTCTAAGTTACTAAGAAGAAGGTAAGCCAAAACAAAATGTGTTATCCTTTTATGTAATAAAAGTAAACTTTCAACAGGGTCCAGACTGACTGAGCCACAAGTAAATTGACAGATGTTTAATGTATGCCCACTGTAACAATTTTAAACAGAATAGTCTCACTGAGACAGTGTTCTGAAAGGTGTAGCTAACCTTGCTTTGCTAACTCTGGACACTGATATTGTATTTGAAAGAAACAGAGAGTATCAAAGAAATGCAAGAAAGTTGTCATGACGCTAGGTAGACATTTTGAATTGTGACCTACTAGGAGTACCATAAACCCTTAATTTGTTAAATGAATAAATGAAAGATTGAAACTTTATGAAGAAAAGATACTTTGTGAACTGACAGAACTGAACCCATTACATGAGAACTGAATAAAATTCATTATATTTAACTGAAGCATAAACACATATAATCCAGAATAATAATCATTAAAATTATGATATTGATCCCAAATTCTGCCTCACAAAGAAAAAATCCCTGTCTTATATGGCTAAAGGGATAAGTTCTGTTTGCGTCTAGATTTCTTTCATAATACCAACTGGCCCTTAACACAGAGACTGTGTTAATGTAAGTGTTTTAATATTTGTCACTACTGAAAAACAGTATATTGTATGGTATCTTTATATTGTGTAGCATATTGTACAATATTTTATATTGTAAAATACATTTGTATTATGCAATGTAAAAATAATGTGAAATTTAGAAGTTGAAATAGTCAAATTAGTAATTACTCTAAATCTTTCCTACAACAAGTCAGTGTGCAAATACACCCAATTTCAGATTTGATGGATGCTTTTATATGTCTTTTATCTATTTTTTTAAATTAAAACCTATGGGTAGTGGAATGTTCTGTTTGCTTCAATCTTTAATATTTATTTTAAGATTACTCTCCATCTTTAATAATGTGTATGCTCACAGAGTATCTTTGTGCGTGTACTTGTAGTGATTCATTTCCTTGGATGTGTGCTCCCTCCAATATATTCTACAAAACCTTGGCCAATATTCATAGATTTGCCAGCAAAAGATTTGGCATTCTCTATTCAGACTACTGCTTCCTTTGACTTTGTTATTTTCCTTTGATGCATTCTTTTAATGCTTTGATGGTGAGAACTATGTTCTGCTCTCTTGGGAGAAGAAAGTAACTTAATGATTAGGAACTAATCTGAAAATTACTTCTTCTTAGCCTGATATACAAGCAATAAAATCAGAAAATATCAACTCAAAGTAGCAAAGGAGTTGTCCTGATGAACATTCACACCCAATTAAATGTAGGTCATGTAGTCATACAATTATGTGTGTGTGTGTATAGATAGACAGATGATAGATTTTTTTTTCAAATTTGGCTTGTCAGGTTTTTAAAAAATTGTTTTCCATATTTTTCTTTTCTCTTAATCATTCGTTCAGAGCATGTGGTCCTTTTATAAACTCCATGAAAAGAAATCATGATTGAAAAAGTTTAGGTAATGTTGTTTAATTTATCATGTCTTGAAGGATCACAATTCATAATCATATAATAAAAGTTCCAAGAAAGTCTGCAGTAAATAAACTTTGCATCCTAAAGGTTTTCAAAAACTTTTAATATTTTTCTCTTATTGATTGGGATAATTTTCAAATCCTCCAAATTTAGTGTCCTAGATAGTTGAGGAATAACAACAACAACGATACACACAAATATTATAATTTATTTTCTCATTCAAATCAGAAAACATTAAAAATTGTATTAAGTAATAAGCAATAAAATTGTATTAATAAAAATTGCAACATCATACTAAACTGCATAAATTGTAGTTATAACAACATATGCAGTTAGATCTAAAGGCAGCCAAAATAAAATGTATGCAATATTTCTTCACAATGGATAACAAAACATGACAGTAGGATTTGCCAAGATTTTTACTTTTAGATACTATGTAACAAGTGACAACAGCATCATTTAGAGAGTGAGATATGATATTGCTTTGAAATAAAACATTGGCCCATAAATGTAGTGTCAATTTGTATTTTTAAAATTTGGTAAAATTATGGGTCTATGGAAAGGAGTGTAGAGATGGAACATATTTCAAAGGAAATAATTTTTTAAATTCTTTCAAGAGCTTCCTAATAAATCACCTTAAAGTCTGCATCTAATAAAAACTATTAATTGTTTCTGCCTTATGTTAGTAATTCATTGTCTGGCTCTTCCCACTGGAATGTAAACTCCATCAGGGCAGATTATTTTTTCTGTTTTATTTAAAGCAATATTCTTAGTGCCTACACTACTGCTGGTAGATAATTGGCTTACAGTAAATACTTATTGAATCAATGGATTATTGCTATGAATTAACAATAATTCACTGTTTATAGTCATAAACTTTTTTGACCTTTATATCTAGTCTTTCCTAGTCTCCCTTTCCCAAATTGAATCCCTTGTAGATTTAGAGTTGTACCCAGTGAACTACAGATCTAAGGCAGTATTTCTGAAACTATGGTCTGAAATCATCTGCATGAAATCACCAGGATGGTTTGTTTTAAAATACCTACTCTATACATACTAAATCAGACTCTTTGGTGCTCAAGCCCAAGAATATGATAAAAAGTACCTCCAAGTGATTCTTAAGCACATGAAAACCTGAGAAGCACAGCCTCTGGCTACCCACAGGACTTAAATTCCACTCAAGTGCCTCTGTCATTCCCTTAAAGTAAAGTGGGTTCCCTTGTACTTAACACAGGCTTTTAGAGTAATGAGAGAACAATGTCAGGCACTTAAATCACACTCAGTAATATTGAATGAGTGATTAATTGTGAATTTGAAATCAGACTCCTGGGTAACTTTCATTAAAATAGTCCCTGAACGGGGCGCCTGGGTGGCTCAGTCGGTTAAGCATCCGACTTCAGCTCAGGTCACGATCTCAAGGTCCGTGATTTCGAGACCCGCGTCGGATTCTGGGCCGATGGCTCAGAGCCTGGAGCCTGCTTCCCATTCTGTGTCTCCCTCTCTCTCTGCCCCTCCCCCGTTCATGCTCTGTCTCTCTCTGTCTCAAAAATAAATAAACGTTAAAAAAAAATTAAAAAAAATAGTCTCTGAACAAAAATATATGTACAAAATTAGTGGTCAAAACTATTATTTTTCCTATGATTTCAATAGAGAGGCCTATGTAAAAATTGACATCACTGTCAAACTATATACATTCAAGTTCTTATTGTTTCACAAAGATGCTTAAGTTAAAAGTGTGTAGGTGTAATTTTACTATTGGTCTATGTTTGAATGTGTCTATGAGCAAATGACTATAGTAGGAAAGTAGTTGAGACTTGTTTCCTGAGATATGTACTTACATTATACACTTAGGTCCCTTTGTACACTTCTATAATTTTAATTTTCTCTGCATAAACATTTATGTGTGATGTGGACAGTGGAAGCCAGAAAACAGCTTTGCAGCACCCTGACTGTATCCCACTGAAGGGCATTAGTTGAAGGTCAAGTTTCTCTTATCTAAAGCCAAGATTATCACCCTCTGTACTATTGACACTTGGAGCCAGGTAATCCTTTTTTAGAGGGGGTGTGGGTGACTGTCTTGTGCATTGAAGGATATTTAGCAGCATCCCCAACATGTACTCACTAGATGCCAGTAGCAACTGTCCCAAGTTGTGACATTTAAAAATGTCTTCAGACATTACCCAGTGTCCTCTGGAGGGCAAAATCACCACAGTTGAAATCTGCTGATCTAAAGGGATCTAAATGGAACTGTGTATTCCCAAGGTATCACCTTGATTGACATTAAACCAATTGATGGTAGCTTAGGTTACCTTATAAACCTGATTAGTTGAGCCCAAATTATTTGTGCATGAAGTTCCAACAATTGGGTTAAGTATTAATTTACTTGATTCCACCTATTAAGATAGATGAGACTAGGACCATATTTTCACATCACAAATTTAACTGGAAAGGTGGTTCTTATCCTATGAATACATTTTGTACTACTGGCTAAAGCAGACAATGCTAGAAGAACAAGAGTTGCTCATCATCATGATAAATGTTAAAGTGATCTGAATATACTACCGACACATCATTTCATTTAATTATATAATAACTGGCAATGGCAGTGAGGCAGTGGCTGTAAGCCAGCCACATAATGACTGTGTGATCAAGATGGCCTCAATACCAGAGGTTTACAAATTAATGGTAGAAGGGCACTTTTTATATTGTCATGGGGCAGGGGCCACCATTAAACAGAATTGCAGTGCAACTAAAACCAGTCAGAAGATCCTGGGACGCTGCCATAATATAAAAATTGAAGCAATGATTGTCCCTATAAATACTTCCAAAGGCTATGTGCAGGATGATTATAGTAGTATATTTCTGCATCTGCCAAACAGTAAACTCAAGTGTAAAATCACTATGTCTAAAAAATATCTTTATGATGGGCACCGGGTATTGTATGTAAGGGTTAAATCACTAACATGTACACCTAAAACTAATACTATACTGTATGTTAGCTAACTGGAATTTAAAGAAAAAGTTAAAGAAGTATATCTTTATGAAATGAGGCTTAGCATAGAAATGTTAGGAAAGACATGCCACTCCAATCTGATATTTTATAAACTGGCTGGTTCTTCTCTGAGATTAAACAATATTCAGATTATGAAGTTAAGTATCACAGCCACATAAGCAATATTTCACAAAAACAAAGATAATAGCTAATCATAGGCTATACATTCTCTTTACGTGTATGAAACAAAATTTTATAAGGCAAAAGTTTAGAATTAAATCCAAACTATGAACAGCACAGTATGAATACATATTCTTTTGATTTGCATCGTAAGTTTTGGCTGGAAAGGTTTTTAAATGGTAACTTCATTGAGGATTAATCTTGAGAGAAATCTATATCTGTCCTGAAAAGTGAAGTCAAAAATGAAGATAAAAGACCTTAATAGTATAGTCAAATATTTATATGAATATTTTATGTGCCTGCTCATTCTCTGTAACATAGAAAATATTTCAGAACTTATTTGATAATTACATGGAGTTCTTAACATTTGTTATCACATAGGTGTTACATGTAGGGGAAACAACAACAACAAAAGCAAGATTTAGACAGAAAACTGAGATGTATTTTGACACCATTCATATATTTAGTGATTTAATTTGAATCAGTTTTCTTGTTTCAATTCTTCCTTTGTAAAATTGTTTTTGAGAAGGAGTGAATAGCACAATGCACGTAAAGAATCTGCTCTAAAATCTGATGTATCATAAACACAATATGCTAATTCCTTCCCTTCAAATAAGAGGATGCAGTCTTATTATGCCCTTCTACATTTCACTGATCTAAAAACTGATGTTACAAGATCTTGCAGAGAGGTCTAAGTGTCCAGTACTGTATCTGACATGTAGGCATTCAATAGCTCTGATCAGAAATAAATATATTTGGCAAAAAAGAGATAAAATTTAATAACCAGAAGGAGTGCTCACAGATTTAATACACATAATAATAGCAGTAACTCACTGAACACAAACTATATGCCAGAAATTTTCTAAGTCCTTCAAAAAGACTATGCAATTCAAAAGTCAAAATATTCTCTGAGGTAGAGATTATTAAATATCTTTTTTACAGATGAAGAAACTGAAGCAAAACTTGCCCAATACCTTACATCTAACATATGGGAACCTGGAATTTAAACCTAGGTAGGAGAGTTCACACTCTTATCTACTATGGTACATTCCTCTCTGTTCAAATTTTTAGAGATTAACATTGCAAACATATTCGGTATTGATAATATCTCCCCAAATACCAAGTCAAAAATATGAGCCTTTTTTTCACTCACTGCCACTAGATTTAGACAGATAATAAAGAAACGGCATCCTGAGAAGAGCTGTTTTTGAATTTATCATATAATAGAGCAAAACTTGATTTTTATTCTCTACTATTGGAGAATTTGGAGCTAGACCCCACTGGGATTGGGAGCTGATTCTCAGCAAGTGCATCAGAAGCATTTTTGTGGTACCCAATTGAGTAGACATACTGGCATAATCTTGGCATAAATATAGTGATTAGGTGATGAAACTCTAAGAAGTGATGTCTCCTCTGTTGCAATGATCAATTAACATACTTCTATTGCCTTCAAGGCAGACCTTTGCACTTAGCAGAGATCGTTTTGGAACAAGATCCTTCCTTTAACATCAGGATTGTGTAGTCACCACTTGATATTATAAATTCATTGGATGTTGATTAATGTCCAATCCCCAATACAATACCAAGAAATACATAAAGGGTATTAAATCTTAAAAATGCTTTTGAGTAATAAATTCTTAATTCATTTATATATTTAAAATAGCATTGGGGAAAGTCACTTGATATACGTTTGACAAATTGTTTATTCCACAAAAAACAGATGTAACTATATTAAAAATCTAAGGAAGCGTAAAATTTTTGCTTTTTTTGTAAGTTGACATTTTTTAAAATTCTGATGCATTTATGTAAGATCACTGCTGTTTTATCTTTTAATTAAAACAGTTATTTATGGAAGATAGTGTGTTAGAGTAGCAAGTACCATAACAGGGTCAGTTATCTTGAATTCTAATCATAGCTCAGATACTGAATAGTTAATGGTATTATTTAGGACACATTACTTACTGTCTCTGGGGTGCCACTAACTGGAAGACATATATAAACCTCCATATTCATTGCAGCACTCTTTACGATTACTAAGATGTGGATACAACCTAAGTGTCCATTGATAGATTAATGGATATAGAAAATAAAACACATTTTATTTTGAAGGGATACTATTAAGCCATAAAAAAGAAAGAAATTTAGCCAACATTGGTGAAAACTGAAGGCGTTATGTTAAGTGAAATAAGTCAGAAAGAAGACAAATACTATACAATCTCATTTTTATGTGGAATCTAAAAACAAAACAAAGCAAAACAACCCCAAAAAGCAAACAAACAAAAAACAAGCCCATAGATACAGAACGCAGATTGGTGGCTGCCAGAAGTTGGGGATGGAGAGAGGGAAAAATGGGTGAAGGGGGTGACAACATGAAAACTTCTAAATATAAGATAAAGGAAGTAAAGGGGATGTAATGGTCAGCATGGTGACTATACTTAGTAATACCCTGTTGTATATTAGGAACTTGATAAAAGAACACATTGTAAAAGTACACATCATAAGAAAAAAAATTCTGTAACTATGTTTGGTGATGGATATTAACTAGATATACTGTGATGATCACTTCACAATATACATAAATATTGAATCATTGTGTTATGTGTCAATTATACCTCAGTAAAAAATGAAAAAAAAATTGAATTTGGTTCTCTGTCCTACATACACATCTGTTAGAAAATTGCTACATTTAGGGCTATAGCTAACCCAATTTCAAGTAAAAAAGAATTAGTGTCTTCTTTATTTTATATGAATATGTTAATATTTAACTTAATAATTCAATTTGAAAAGTTAACCAATTTTAAAAATATGTTTATAGCATTTATTTTCATAAAATGCAGAAATGGTGGTTGGGAAGCTTTCTTCTATTCATGGTTTAATGAATAAATCTGTATCTTGTCATGAAGAATAAGGATACATATGTAAAGATTTAATATGAACCTACTCTGAACAAAACCAAATAACTTTCCAGATCCAAATTAATGCAGAATTATTTATAAAAATTAGTTTATATTTCTCTTTCAAATGGAATCTTCTCTGGAGACATCAGTCCTCATCTTCTTTAAAGATTTTTCCCTTGATTTCTGAGACCTATTTCTCTCTTGATTCTCCATTTTATGTCCACTCTTTATTATTGTTCCTATTCTTCCACTGATAATTTAATGATACTTATTTTCAGGAGACCATTTATGTATCTTTTGTCACATCTGTCCTTCTTGTCAATTGATAATCCTCCCAGGCTGCAATTATAACTCATTTATCCAAGCCAGATATCATTTTTGAGTTTCACTCCTCAATTTTCAGTTACTTAGTGATGATCTCCAACAGAGTATTTTAAAAAATTGCATATCTAAAGTTAGTTTTCAAATGCTTTGCCTTTTTTCTGTACTTTCTTTCTGAAGTCTTATTTCATCAATCCCAAGTCTTTCTTTTGTAAATGACTATGTGCTCAATGCAAATTGGCTTTGGGAGGGTGAAAGATTCTATTGTCTCTTGAAGACAGTGTACAAGTTCACACTCCCATCAGCAGTGTATGAACATTCCTCTAGACCTATCATTTCACAAAGACTTGATATTAAATATTTTAGCTTATTTTTCTAATAGAGAGAGTGAGAATTGTGGTTTAAGCTTTAAATCTCTGATTACTAATAAATTTAGTTTTTATTTCATAGGATTTTGACTATCACATTTTTCTTCAGTGAAGTACTAGTTAATCTTTTTAGCACATTTTCTAATGAAATGATACCTTTTTATATAATCAAGGAGTATATCATTTAAAGAGCTGTGTACTGTAAATAATTTCTCTGAATTATAACATAGTAGTATCAATCAATATTTTCATTTATGATTTACACATTTTGCATCTTGCTGCTTAATACCTTTCTATCCTGATAAAATAAAAATTATCTTTTAAATTTTGTTGTTTGACTTCACATTTTACTGGAGTTCTGAGTTCCCTTATATATTCCTTTAGTGTATTTCTCCATCCCTGTGTCAATACCATGTAGACTAAATGACTCTTTAAAAAAATGTTTTTGGCTCTTTGCACTTCCATGTGCTTTCAATATTACCTTGTCAAATTCCTCCTGTTAAGATTTTTTTCATTTAATTTTATTAAATCAAGGGGTCAATTTGAGATTGTCACTTCCAGATTATTGAATTTTCCTGTTCCTGAATGTGACCATTCTTTCCATGTATTTTGATTGCATATTCTCTAATGGATATATTCCTGATTTCCTTATATTTTATAAATATAATTGGTAGTTTCATTTCAATTTTTCACATTCATTTACCTGGTGTTTATAAATATAATTGATTTTATGTATTTAGTTTGCATCCAGCAACTTTGCTAAGTCATTAAATTTAATTCATCCTGGGGCGCCTGGGTGGCTTGGTTGGTTAAGCCTCCGACTTTGGGACTTCGGCTCAGGTCATGATCTCACCGCCCGTGAGTTCAAGCCCCGCGTCGTCGGGCTCTGTGCTGACCGCTCAGAGCCTGCAGCCTGTTTCAGATTCTGTGTCTCCCTCTGTCTCTGCCCCTCCCCTGTTCATGCTCTGTCTCTCTCTGTCTCAAAAATAAATAAACGTTGAAAAAAAAAATAAAAAAAAATAAATTTAATTCATCCGTAGATGCTACAATATCACCTATATGAAAATTTATTAACACAACATATTATACATATGTATATGTGTGCAATAATATTTATAGACTATATACATTCATATATATGTATAGACACTGATCTCATATACTGTGAAATTATTTTTATAGAGTAACTTGTTATATCATAAGTTCAAAATAATATCTATGATTTTTCCCAACTTTTCTTCACTTGCGTGACATATTTCTAGTTTCAAGAACAGTGACTAATATTAATATTTGAATAATGCTATATGAAATCATAGGAGGAGAGGATTTTGATGCGCTGGGTTAGTTGAAGATGACTTAATGGAGGAATTTATACTATAGAGGTGAGTTTGAAAAGAATGGATAAAATATTCAAGAGAAGTAAAAACATAGAAACATATTCTTCCATACACACTTACACACACACACATTAATGCATGAATATTCAGTGACATATCATTTTGATGTAATGGGGTGAATTCTGTGAACTTAAGTATAAAGTCTTGCCCAAATATATAATGGGAACCCAACTGAGAATTATTTATTATGAGAAATATAATTTCTTCCTTTTGTTTTAATGAATTTGGAAAAAGTGAGAAAGTGAGAAAGTAGTTTTTCAATGATAAAATTTATCTTTGCATCAACTGAAGCTATTCCTTTGATAGATTCTAGTAATTTTATTTTCTTCTATTTCTTTTTTTAAGTTTATTTATTTATTATGAGAGAGAGTGCCCATGAGTGGAGGAAGGGCAGAGAGAGAGAGGGAAACAGAGAATTCCAAACAGGTTTTGTGCTATCAGCACAGAGCCCAGTGTAGGGCTTGAACCCATGAAACTGTGAGATCATGACCTCAGCCAAACCCAAGAGCTGGATGCTTAAACGACTAAGCCACCTAGGCACCCCAATTTTCTGTTATTTCTAAGGCAGTAGTAGAAGTAATAATAAAAACTATATTGTTCCAGATTCTTTATTACTAGAGTCAAATTGTTAAGTTGATGCCTCAAATAGACAACTTTATTATTCCTATTTTATGAATCTTAGTTTCCTGAAAACAACACTGAAAATATCATCTCAGAGTATCACTTATTTTAATATGTATAAGGAACAGATTAAAGGAGTAGATTTCTACAACAGTGTATGCTTTAGTTTAACTATAAATTTGCTCAATGAATATTATTGACCTGATAAATATTTTTCATCTTACCCTAGTATTAAAAGATAGTAAAATCTGGTAAGATGAGCCTAGAAAATAATTATATAAAAAGGATGCACAGGCCTAATATTTTTGTTAGAGAGAAATAAATCATTCAATTTGGCCCTGAATTCTATTTTTGAAAATGTCCAATTTTGAATAAGCTGATGTTTTCTTAATGAGGTTTTTCTTGTGTAAAATTATGTGAAAAAAATTTAGATACTGAACCAACAAATATATATATGAAGGGAGTAAGGGCAATATTGGTTAAGAAATTGTTTCTATAATATATATTATTTTTATCGAAGTTCATAGGGAGAGTCATTCATGCATCACTTGGGTAGAATTGAACATTGAACATTTTTTAAGTGAATATTGCAGTAAATATTAATTCTAGAAGTAAGTCAAATGACTTGAGGGGAATTATTTTTTTAAAATACAGCCATAAAATAAAAACATTGATGAAGAGTACTTCAGCACATATGATTGTATTTTAAGTGAACTAAATAAAATTAAATTAATTTTTTAAATGACAATTACTGTGGGTATTTGGAATTCATGTTCATAATGCACAAATTAAAGAAAGTTTTTACTCAAGATAAATTCTGTTTAAAGATTTTAAAAGACTAGTAATATTTGACTGTGTTCAACAAATAAATTACATAAGTACAATAGAGGCATGTATCTGAGAAGAAAAGTTTATGTGAATTTAAAGTAACCAGCTTTTTGCCATATGAATTTAAAAACTGCAAATAAATATTAAGAAAATCAATTAGCAAGCCTTAGCAAAAATGTATTTCCTTTTGTTAGTCCATAAAAGATCCAGTGCTAGGTACCAATCCAAAGTCTACATAATAAATATGCATTCAAGAGATATACATTTGTGTAAAATAAGAATGTGGTCACTCTCATTTTTATTTGTGTGTGATTTCTGGTGGTGGCTCTGTAACTTTTCTGGGGTGGTTAAGAAAATCACTGGTATACTTAAACAACAGTTGTTCCTAAAGTTTAAAAAATCTCATGGTTGACACTTAGAAATTTTAACTGAAAATCTATGTAGGATTTTTGGAGTGAAAAATAATTATCAGTAGGCTAAAAATACCTGTACACATGAATAACAGGCAGTATTTTTTTTTCTTTTACCAATTCTTTGAAAAACATTTACAATTAGTAAATATACTCAGCATTTCCTTAATTTATTCTAAACAAACACACAAACAAAAAATGTAATGAAGACCTAGATTTACTAAGTTTTTAACCAATCTGTACATTGAGAGACAAATTATTTCTAGCTTATGGGTGTTTGTTACACATATCTATATATTTAGACTATAATGTGTACAAACGTCAAACATTTAGATTTTTATAAATAAAAGCTTTCTCTGGTCTTGCAGTACAACTTCTTAGAGAAATGAGTGTTCTTTAGAAATTTAAAGGTCCCTACAGCTACGTTTGATAGAACTACCAAAAGCCATCTATGAAGCTATTAAGAGTGAAGAGCTATTATACTTGAGTTCAGCACTGTTTCAGAGAGTAAATTTTATTTACACACATATACACACACACACATATGGTTATGTTTCATTTGACCACAGATAGCTACTAGACTGTAAAGTCTTTGAGTGATTTTAATTGCAATTATTTCATAAGGTTCAGGGGATAATAGAAGGTGTCATTATAATAAAATGCTACATAATATGACATTAAATTTTTTTTAACATTTATTTATTATTAAGAGACAGAGAGACACAGAGCATGAGCAGGAGAAAGGCTGAGAGATGGGGAGACACAGAATCTGAAGCAGGCTCCAGGCTCTGAGCTGTCAGCACAGAGCCCGATGTGGGGCTCGAACTCACAAACAGCGAGATCATGACCTTAGCAGAAGTCGGGTGCTTAACCAACTGAGCCACCCAGGCGCCCCAACATAAGATGATACTTTTTAAAAAATATAATGTATGCATAGCCAATAAAGAGGTATTATATAATATTTAAAAAATGTTTTTATACCCACTTTTCCTATAAGCAAGTATTTATTTCAGGGGTTTCTGTTAAACTAGGCATAGAACAACTGTAATTACAATATAAGGTTTACATAAGTAATATAAATATAAAACATAAATGAATATAACTGATTTCAAAAACTATATAAAAACTCATTTTAGAGTTACCTTCTATGTGTTTGTATGACTTTATAACACATAAGCTACACATGGATTTTCCTTCAAAATGTTTAGGAAATACATAAAGCCACTAAAAATCTGATGCTTGTGCAGAAAAAAAATAGTACTTAGGGGACCCTGAGTACCTCAGTCGGTTGAGCAACTGTCTCTTGGTTTTGGCACATGTTATGATCTCAGGGTTCATGGGTTGGAGCCCCATATCCAGCTATGTGCTGATAGTGTGGAGTCTGCCTGGGATACTCTCTCTGCCCCTCCTCCGCTTACTCTCTCTCTCTGTCTTTCTCAAAATAAATAAATAAACTTAAAAAAAGAAAATATAGTGCATGTTTTATGCACGATTAAAAAAAACTTTTAGAAAGTAGATATTTTAAGTATGTTAGGTGAAAAGGACAATGACATTATGATAGTGATAAGCAGCATACTGAATTAAAAAATTGATGAATACTTATTGCCTACTAGGCAATCTGATGCTTTACTCATATCTAATTTACTGTCCATAGCAACAACCAAACAAGTATCATTTGAAAGAGAATATTATCTCCCTTAAGGTTGTGAGGAGGTTCACTTTAACAATTTTTAATGTTTATTTTTGACAGTGAGAGAGAGACAGAAGCAGAGAGAGAGAGAGAGGATTTGAAGCAGGCTCCAGGCTCTGAGCTGTCAGCACAGAGCCCAACACAGGGCTCAATCCCACGAACTGTGAGATCGTGACCTGAGTTGAAGTTGGTCACTTAACCGACTGAGCCACCCAGGCACCCCTGAAGAAGCTTACTTTAAAACATCAAACTATTTCCCCAAAGTCACTCAGATACTAAATGGTAGAGCCAGATTCAAATCCTGGTCTGAATTACTCTCAGAGACTGGTACTCATGTAGGAGCAAAATGTGAGAGAATTTGACAAATTTATTTCTATTTTCTACTAGCTTTTGAAATAATAATTCTATTGTTTTCAGAGCACTTTCAAAAATATTTACTCAGAGGAGTAAGTCACATTTGTTAAGGAAGACAGAAAAACCAGGTATAATTCCATTTTACATATGAAGTGACCTAGCATAGATTAAGAGCTTTGCTCTAAGTTTTACAACCTAACTGTAGACGAGTGGAGAATAAAAACATGCCCACAAAGTGCCTTCAAAAATAATGCTTTTTTTTTTTTTACTAGTTTGCCAAATTACCAATTCCTAAATACACATGTTAAAAAGAGCTATATTTTCAAGATGGGAGCAGTTTACAGGGATTGATGCAGCAATTTAAAAGACATTATGGATTTTCATTAATTTTTTAATGAGCTAAAGTTGTAATTCCTTTATACATTCATATTAAAGTGGTTATAATTTTCAGATTCTGTCTTGGTTACATTTATATATCAGGTGAGTAATTGAATACATTTACTCATCTGATTGTAAGGGAAGTTACATGAAGACTGTCTTCTAATTATCATCTTAATTATACATACCTTCATAAGGATTGTATACATCAGTAACCTAAGGAGCAGAGTTTTAAGAAATGTTGTGAAATAATGGGGAACATAACTGTTTTGGAAAAATAAGAACAAAAGGATTTGAAAATCATAATCATAGTTCCCTGTAGTGCTATAATGTTTACGAAGTAATCATCAGACACATGACCTCATTTTTTAATCAAGCATTTGAAAGAAGTATCATTCCTGTTTTACACATGGGAAATTTGAGAGTTTGACTCACTGAAGCCCCCACGTAGGTGGAATAGAAACTTACCAAGATTAAATCTCATGTTCTTTTTGCTATACCATAATGTCTTTCATCTCCTGAATATCTAAATCTGAAATTCTCACTACATGTTCAAACCAAAATCATGGGAATGCATTTTTAAACTTCTTGTATTTATTTATTATGTTCATGTGAATCAAATAACCCATTTTATCCTTATCCCTTTGCTATTGGATATGGATTACTTATTATCTATTGTGCTTATTGCATTATATTGCAGATCACTTATTTGTTTTTGTTCATGTGTGAGTATTGTATATATAATCTACTTAATTACACAAGGAATTTGTAAATTAATTTAAAAAATCCCATCTCTAAACATCCAGAAAATAATTCAGCTTGAGAGAGTTTAAGTACACATAATAACCTTATTTATTGCAAGGGTAATGCATTGTCAAATAGGATATCAAAATTTGTATCCAGGCTTTGTTGTTTATTTGTTTTTGCTAGTTTGAATTACAAAAAAAGACAAGATAATTGGGATGTAAATTTAAATTTTACTGTCTATATAGTCACCAGATAAAGTTATGATTTGGAAAAGCGAAGACACACTCAAATATGAAATGTTTTTCCTAGACACCAAGAGCATGCTCTCAGCTAGATTTCACATTTTCAAATAAGCCGTATCCAAACAGATACTATTTTTTTTTCCAAAAACTAATATCAGGAATTAAATACTGATGACTAGTAAATAATAATATGGTAATAACAATAGAAAAGGTTAAGGAAAAGCATAGAATTATAATTTTTAATTTATGATATAACCATTGCTTTTTAAATAATTTAACATAATAAATAGTATGAGTGAAAATATATATTACATATAGTCCATGCATATACTCTTGCATGTGTATAGACCATATGTATACATTAAGTTACTATGTTTGTGTTATTGAACTTGCTATGCTAATACAAATTATACATCCATACATACATTTTCATGAATACAATAAATATAATTACATATCCATGCATTTTTGTGTGCATGCCCCTTCTTTTCCATGTTAACAGTCTAATATATTTCCTCTGTGTGTGTGCTTCTAAAATCCTATACACATATATGTTGGTACATTTATACATAAGTACTAATGTTAACATATATGCTAGGTTTTGGAACATCTTTTTTTTTTTTTTCTTAAACAATGAAAACTTACACCTTTTTTGTGTTTTGATTATTCAGTGATACTTATCTGCTATGGCGAGCTGGTGTGGCTCTAATTCACTCCTTACTGGTATATGGCACAGATAAGTCACGTATAGAAACACTGATGATCATTCTTCAATTGCACATATTTTCAGTCTGAAGTCTTGTGCTTTTATTTCCATGGTTCAGATTCCAAGGATTAGAACTGTTGAGTCTCGGTTGAAGTGCATATATGTGTCTCTGTGTGTTTGTGTGCATTATGTACATTCTAAAATTTAAAAGAGGTTTCCAAAATTGCTTTTGAATTACTGTAACATTTCACATATCTAATAACATTGAATGAGAGAACCCCATACTCTCTATTTCAGAAAATAATGCATGTTATAGTTTTTATTTATTTCTTCCAGACCAATGTGGTATAAAATAATATATCTCTTTATTATAATTTCCATTTTCTAGACTACTAGTGAATTTGAACATCCTTTCATATATTTTTTTCACTTTGGGTATTTTGCTCTGTAAACTGTTTACTCACAACCTTTGATCGTTTTTCATTAACTTTTTTTCTGTTTTCTTTCCAATGTATAAGTCTCTTTTGTACAATATAAATATTAATCCTTTGGTACATAAAATGAAAATATTTTCTAGATATATTATTTTCCTATTGACTTTATTGTTGACATTTTTCATAATACAAATGATAAATTTGTATATAAAAAATGTGGGTTTTTTTGTAGCATCTGGAGTTCCTTTACTGAAAATATAGAATCTAGACTTTCTTGACACTTTATTAATTTACTTTTCACAAGAATTCAATTTGCCTATATATGTGTGTGCATGTGTATTTGTGTGAATTGCCTGAAATATACATATATTAATTTTCAAGGGATCCACATTTATTTATGTTCCAGGTATTTTTAACTTATACCTTGTTTTTTTAAACTTCAATTAAATTTTTATAGTACTCTTCACATATGTCCAATGAATTTTTTTAATGTTTATTTTTGAGAAAGAGAGAACACAAGCCAGGGAGCACAGGGAAGGGGACATAAGATCTGAAGCAGGCTCAGTGTCGAGACTGGAGTCCAATGTGGGGCTCGATGTCACAAACCATGAGATCATGACCTGAACAGAAGTGGACACCTAACTGACTGAGCCACCCAGGCACCTCTCCTGGGTGACTTTTTGTTAAAGCTTAGAGCTTTGTGTTTATGGAGAATATATAATATTTTTATATTATTATTCTTAAGTATTACAAATATATACATAAAGGATAAAATCAACATCATAAAAGGGATATATATATAAAGGATAAAAAATATAAATATAAATATAAAAGGATAAAATCAACATTATATTTTTTTATGTAAAATGCCTCTTGGATTTTTTTGTCTCTAATTTCATAACAAAATGTAAATGTAAATTGTTTTATCTCCTCCTTTAAGTGTTTCTGAATATAACTATGCTTTGTCTCAAAACTGGACCCAAGTGATTATTTAAAACAATAGATACACAGCTAAAACTAAACATTAAAAATATTACTCTAATGGGACCTGGATGGCTTAGTCAGTTAAATGAACAACTCTTTGATTTCGGCTCAGGTCATGATCTTGGAGTTTGTGGGAGCCTGCATAGAGCTCCGCACTACCAGGATGGACTTTGCTTGGGATTCTCTCTTTCACCACTTTGCCCCTCCCTGCCTTCTCTCTCAAAAAAAATAAACAAACTTAAAAAAAAAATACTCCACAGGTATAGTTTTCTTATCTTTAGGGAGTTGGTATGTAGAAAGGAGTATGCTAATACTGGATGATCATGAAGTTTCTATTTACATATTCACAAATACTAACTATATGTCCCTGAGCAATCTTAGCCAAGTTCATTGTCTGAAAAATAAGAATAAAGTCAATTTTATGATATTTTATGAATATCAATGAGACCTGTGATGGCACTTGGGAAACTACAAATGGTATGCAAAAGTGTAAAATCACTGACTAGAAATTCCAAACTCTTGAAAAGTAGGTGGTACTCTTAATTGAATTATGCAGACAATCAGAATTACTCAACCTGAATTTGTATTTAAAGGCCAAACTTAAAGAGTTCATAAAAATAGCACCTCTTTTTTTTTAACTGTCAAAACTTCTATTTATCCTAAAATCCATTATATTCAATCAATAAACACATGTAGCTAGTAAAAAAGTGCATAATAAAAGTTCTGTAATATTTTCAAGTAAACTAATAATGCAAAGAAATGAATTTATAGAAACCTATATATATATCACATGTTTCATGAATATTGGGTAAAATGATAAGTAATAATAAAGTCTAATTGAGTCTTAAAGTTGATTCACAATAAGCAATAGAGATTTTAAATTATAATCTGGAGCATTCAATAGATAATATCTTTATAATGGCAACAAATAGAAATATCATTTCAAATTTTTTTTCAACGTTTTTTATTTATTTTTGGGACAGAGAGAGACAGAGCATGAACGGGGGAGGGGCAGAGAGAGAGGGAGACACAGAATCGGAAACAGGCTCCAGGCTCCGAGCCATCAGCCCAGAGCCTGACGCGGGGCTCGAACTCACGGACCGCGAGATCGTGACCTGGCTGAAGTCGGACGCTTAACTGACTGCGCCACCCAGGCGCCCTTAGAAATATCATTTCAATAACCTCTGTTCATTGTGTCTAAAGTGTTGAAACATTGATTTTTGAATATTTATAATTGGGGGCACCTGGCTGGCTCAGTCCGTAGAACATGTGACTCTTGATCTTGAGGTTGTGAATTCAAACCACAAATTGGGGGTAGAAATTGCATTAAGAAACTCTTTAAAAAAATGTTTATAAATGAAGTTATACCTGATATTTACATATTAGCATTTTTATATTTAATGTGTCTCATTTACCTAGATATTACCCAAAACTGTCAGTAACCTCCAAAATACCATAGTAGTAAATATAATAATAAACCATTAACATTTTTAAGATAAAGGTAAATTCTGTTGTCAAAACTTCTATAAAACATTCCAGTAAGCCATTTTATATAAATTGGGAAATTGATATTTTAAATGACTTTGACTTGGAATTGAGAAATCAGGCTCTGATACATACAAGTGTGTCAGTTCTCAATGTAATTTTCATAACAAACATCTACATAACTACCTTCTTTGAAGGTGGACATGGGAGAGGAAAATAACTCTCTCTTTACCTTTTTAGGTTCTTGGCTGGGATGCCCTTGTAATAAAAAGACATGTTAACAGAAGAAAAACTAACAGAAGTTTAATAATATGCATGCCTCCATGTATCCTGGAGATATCCAGGAAAACTGAGTAACTCCCCCAAAATGGCCCAAGCTATTACCTTAAATATCATCTCCAGCTAACAACAAAAGATGATATTGGTTTAGGGAGAAGAAAGATAGTTATGGAAGGTTATCAGGCAAAACACAATAAACAAGGGTATGGTTTTGCAGATTTCTTAGTTGCCTTTCAAAGAGTATCTAGAGATTTAGTCATCCCCCTCTTCCTGGAGGAAGAATCTCCTTATAAATGGAGATTTCTCTTATAAATCCTGGAGGAAGAATCTCCTTATAAATGGAGATTTCTCTTATAAATGTAAATGTCTCCGTCAGAAGGGTGACATCTACTTTCAGAGATTTTCCTTTGTATGCCATTTGTTACAAATAATCAGCTCAAGACAATCTTTATGTCAAAGAGACATATTTTTGGGTGATATATTCTACTCCCCTTCATAGGTAAGGTGGCTTGTATATTTGAATTTGACATGACTCTGTACTAGCTACATCTGGAATGGCCTCTCTGAAGTCTATAATTTTATCGTGGCACATTATTTGTAGCAGAAATTGCTCAATGTAATCTGTCTAAGGTAGGACTCCAAACCTATAAATCCTTATACTATAGAACCTCCCTATGACAAGTTATAAGAATGCACACTTGATGTGAAACACCCTCCCTCCCTCCCCCCATTGATTCCATGGGCATTCCATCTACACAAAGCTTCTCCTGGTATACCCTCTTTGGTACTCCTTTTAGTCCAAAATCTCCTGATTTGTTTTCTAAAACTAAGACTTATTTTCCAATGTGAACTATACACTTAACACATACTGATGATCACATGGTCCCCAAGATTCATCAAGACATTTCCAATTGTCAACATTTTCTCTTATGCAGGAAGTAAATTGTGATATTTGAAAGCATGGTCAATGGAAATAGAGCTCCTTGACATGACTTTTGCCTCTGGCAGATGTTACTTCTACAGTTTTAAGAAGGGTGCTTTATCTCCAAGGCTGACCCCCCCCCCTCTTTAAAATAGATAAAACAGAATCTGCTGAGAAGGATTTTGCAGTTAATAAATAAAAAAATCTACATAAAACCTATAAGGTAAAACTTGGAATAAACTTAAAAACTTGATTTACTACTTTGATAATAATAATAATAATAACAAATAGGGTTATCATCTTCTATGAATATTTCTTCCCATCATTTCTTCTCCAAATTTTACTTCATCAGAACACAGCTTAAGTTTAGCATCATCCATAAAGCTTCTTCCAATGTTTTAGCATAATGAAGCTCCCTATCTTCGGGGGAAGAAACGAACTTATTCCTTATAACTCTCCTCTTTGTTTTTTTTCTTCTTTTCTTTTTTTAGTTTTTCAGTCTATTTTTTTTTTAATCTTGCACATGTATGTGAATGACAGTACCATAAATTAATATCAAGTGAAATTTATACCAATTATTTGGAATTCTGTTAAGAGACAACCATGTTTTATTCTAGCTTGTTTTTTAGAGCCCCTCTTTTAATTAAAAAATGTTGAATTGATTTCTATTGCTTAAATTATTTATGCATTTGTTCATACAGATTTGAGGTAGTTGAGGATAACAGTAGTGGCTTATACTTGTTTTCTTGCTCCTGCAACAACTAGCACAGAACTATTTTACCAATGCTTCTGGATCAACACTTCTGAAAGTGAGATGTATTATGAAAGGAAAGAAGGATGGATGGATTTATGTATTATATCACTTTTTTTTTTCTCCCCACCCCAGAATGGATTCTATTGGATACTCTGAGTTTGATTATATAAAATACACAAAACTATGGGGCTCCTGGGTGGCTCAGTCAGTGAAGCCTCAGGCTCTTGATTTCGGCTCAGGTCACAATCCCTCAATTTGTTGGACTGAGCCCCACGTCGGACTCTGTGCTGACAGGGCAGGATCTGCTTGGGGTTCTCTCTCTCCCCCTCTGCCCCTCTCTCTCTCAAAATAAATAAATAAAAACTTAAAAAAATTAAAATACACAAGACCATGTGATCCCTAACTAATATTAAATCAGTAAAAGGTCCTATAATCTTAAAAAGCCCTGTGGAAATGTATGTAAATAATTTAGATTTCTGAAAACTGGGAAATAATTTTGGGTACAGGCAGATATATCAGGTGGCTTTATGCATCTTCTTTTTGATTTCCCATGTAAGATTTCTCCATGTAATGGCATCACTAATGAGCATAAATGCTGATGTTACCTTACTTCTCAGTTTCTTACCTTTATCATGAGGAACAGAGGTGTATCTTTTTGAAAAGCTACATGATGTCTAATGATCAGTAATTATGTATGGAAATTAAACTTTATTGTGCAAATCTCATTTATAATCAAAAATGAACTTTATCAATCTTACACTAATATACCTAATATTTTATCTAAATATGTTGCCTGTGCTATACCTTGGTATATTCTGTAGATATTAGTTTATCTAATTCATTTTTGTAGGAAATTAATTATGATAAGGACATGTATACATTATACACTCAGACATCTAAGAAAATTGTACAAGTATGAGGATGATTTAAATATTTTGCTTTAAGGGAAACAGGAGAAAAGAAAAAATTATTTTATGTCACTTATGAACTTTAGTTTTTATCTAAAGCAATAATTCCCTACCCCTTTGAGGTAAACAGAATAAACTAAATCACTGAATCAATGTATATTTATCCCTTATTTAATATTCTTTTTATGTCTCTGATTGTCTTTTGCTGGTAAATTCATATTGAACCTTCTCCTTGAGAATGCAGGGATTGTAAGACAAAAATCAGTCATATATTTAAATAAAAATACTCTAACTACAATCTCCAATTTTCAAATAGCATAACTGTTGCTTATATGATATCTATTTCTCCAACAATGGACAATAAAGAACAATGATTATTCCAAATTTCACATAAGAAGACATTATTTAAATATCCCTCCTTGTCTTCCAAAGTGTAAGATAGAATTTACGGGCTGAATCATTTATATGCAAAATTTGTTTGGATGTTGTTCAACTTTTTAAATATCTCGTTTTACATTTAAATATATTCTCATTTAATTCAAATTCATTAAGTGTAACTTTAAGATAAAACCATCTATAGTATGTCATCTATAAACAGAACTACTATGAGAAACATAGAGTTAGACAAGTTTGGCCACCAGTGAATGCATGATTTTGTGAGGTGCTATATTTTTAGGGCAATGATAAGTATTCACTGGGTACTGGAGCCGAGGAAATTCCAAAAACAAAAGCAGAGGCAAAGGAAAACAATGCTTAGCTTACTTCAGTGATACAGCTTAAAGATGATGGATTTTATTTAATGATACCATACAATTTGGGGAATCCTACCTTATAAAGTGCTTAAGAGTTTAGAAGTTCTAAAGGAATTTATCCCTAAAGATACAGCTTTAGAAACCTTCTCTATTATTTTTTTTTCAAATTTCTTAAACTGCTTCATAAGCTAATAAATTATTTTTATGTCGATAGAATGTAACATATTATCCATAGCAAATTTCTATAATAAATGTGTTAAATAACAAAAATACAACCAAATGAATTTTAAAGATCCAAGTGGTTTTATTAAATGATTTACAAATTGGGCAGCACCTCATCCAGCACACAAAGGGATTCTCTGAGGATTTATACAAAATGGAAGGTTTTATAGGAGAGTGGGGCAAAAAAGTCATTAACAAAAGAATAGGATTGTTCCAGGCAAGGCTTGGGGGGTGGGGGCAGGAGGAAGAAGCAAAATGTCTTATCATGCAGATTACCTCATCTTCCTTTGGGGGGCTGGAGCCATGTGGCTAACTCATTGGCAATGATCAAAAAAATCCTGACTGATCTCTTAAGACTACATCCCTGGGGGAAATGAAACTGCAATTAGATTAGGTATTAAGTCCCAGTTTGAGAATTTGGCCTAAGTGACTCTATTTTGGGTCTCTGGATTTCTCTTTCAGCAAATTTCCATTCTTGTTCATTTTCCTGGAAAATGAATGTTAATATATATTCTTTGCAAATGTCAAATTTTAATATGAAGTGTAGATAATATTATTAGTCGAAAAATTTATCATCAGTTAATTTTATGCTCCTATAAAGCCTTAATTTTGGTAAGGACTAAGGAAACTTTATTAATGTTAATACTAAAATAGACAAAAGAAACAAAATCCCCTGAATGAATGCATTTAATGACCTTAAGTGAATTAAACACTTAAAACTCAGAGTAATCTCACTGAATTAAAATGATACACTGACTTTGCATTTTCAAAGAGATTAAAAACAAATAAAAATATTAATTTGAAGAGTACTTGGTAGAGCAGGGTGTATAGAGAAAACTACTTAGTAATTTGGAGTTAGAATAATATTGGAGAAAAATGTTTTTCTTTCATGCAACTCTATAAAAACAGGAAAAAGATGGTGTATTTGTAGAACAGAGTCCAAATATGATTTTTTACTGAATTATTTATTTTAATGGGTATTTAGCAAGGAGGAGCATAGATTTTTCATTGTTATCATTGCTTTTGCTACTGGCAACAGAATAATAGTATTGAAAATTCATTTAGGACTGTGGCCCTATTATTTGGCACTCTACTTGGCTTAGTGCAAAGGGACACTAAAACTATGAAAGACAACATGTCAGAAAATTGGAATGATTCAATCTCCAAGCCAAATGATCAGAGGTCTTAAAGTTTGCAGAAAAAAGTTTGGAATATTTGGTATCTTGCTTAAAGGGCTCTCCCTTCCTAATGTTAAAAACACCTGCTTATGGTACCTGAGTGGCTCAGTTGGTAGAGTGTGCAACTCTTGATTTTGGTTCAGGTCATGATCCCAGGGTCATGGGTTCGAGCCCCACATTGTGTTCCTCGCTTAGTGTGGAGCCTCCTTAAGACTCTCTCTCCCTCTCCCTCTGCCCCTCCCCAGCTCACAGCTACTTTACATAGTATTGTAATTTTTGTAATTTTTAGCAATTTAGGTGGAATTTTGCTATCTTACTTCACTTTCACCCCACTTGCATTGGATTTCAAGTATTTTTTTCTTGCAAAACAAATCATCTATTAGTAGAACAATGGTACTTTCTGCTTTTTCCCTCTGTAAGACAATTTACTACTTTATTGAATACAGTAGGCTTCAAAATAATAGTAAAATCTCATTTATTCAGTAAGCAGCTATTGAGTGTCTACTATATACTAAGCTCGAAGTTTGACATAAGTGATAGAAAATGAATACAAGGCTACTGCTGAATACTGTATATTCCTGAATTTGAATGTCAGGGATGGAAACAAATGCATAAACAGATCATGACAATATAGCATAATGTATTTTGTGATAGAAATATGCAATACACAAAGAGAACAGAGGATTAATTGCTAACTTTGGACAGAGGAATGTGGAAGTAGGTGAAGTATGGAAATGAGTTCAGAAAAGAGATAATGTTTGAGCCTTCTCTTGATATGAATAATACTTTGCCAGACAAATGCGATGAGACTAGGCATTCCAGCAGAGAAGCAGAGGAATATAGGCAACCGCAAATCTGAACAAAACCAAGAGCCACACAGTATTATCATGGAACTGAAGTTGGTTCCAGCGTGGAACATGTAGGACAAGGGACAAAGGCAGATTAAGGAGCAACAGAGCTGCATCCTATAAATAAAGGAAGATAATAGAAGGCTTAAAAGGGGAGTGGGGGTTATTGGAATAGATTTGGCTTCTAGAATATCTCATGTGGCAGTATTATGAGAATGGAGAGGATGTGACACTGATAACAAGAGGCCAATAAACAGGATTGAAATGCCTGAAATAAGACATTGGCTACTGACAATAGAATTCCCACTGGTAAAGTTTATTCACAGATAAACCAAATTTCCAACTAGTTTTAATAATACAACAAATAACTACTTGATTTTTTTTAGTTTTTAAAGATAAAGCAGAAATAAATGATGAAAATATTCTTAGAACCATGCAGAATAGGAAATAGAAAACGTCATCCTCTATTTTGCATTTTGTGCTTTAATGTAAAATTCATTCTGTCTAAACACTTATATTTTTGGTTTCTAAGTTACAATCCATGAGCATTTTAAAAATATAACAAACACTGATCCTTCTCTCATGAAACTAGAGAATGGAATTTAATTAAACCCCTTCCTTCATTCAGTATAGAAGCCCTGTCATTTTAATTGATATTTAGCCAAAGCAATATTGATCTGATAAAACCAAATCTTTTTCACTCCAACAATTAAAACATTTAAATAGGCTCCATCTTCTTTTTGATGAAAAGACCTAAAACCACTATCAACTGCCCATAAAATCAATGGAAAACATTAATAAAAGAACTAGCATCCATTTCATTGGATCTCATTTGTTTAGCATTCTAATGTACTAATACATTTAAGTGTGTGGATTCAGCTGTGACTTCAGATATTCATTTTTTAACACTCTCACCCCCACCCCTCTCTCACACACACACACACACACACACCACTCCAGTGTTATTATATTTCATAGAAGCCTCAAGTCTTATTTTCTAAGATTTATATTTGCTTTTTGCAGAAACTTTTTAAGAAGTGTACTTCTATACAACTAAAAGGCAACATGCTACCACTGTGTTCCTACCCAGAACAAGGATTTATTTGTGGTTGTTTTTACTCTAAATTTAGTATTTTTTATATCGAAAAACATGCCTTCCTCAGAGAGGTAAATATAGTTGCCCAGTCAAAATCACTCTAATCTAAAGGTTGGAGCCTGATGCAAAGGGCCCAGTCCTAGAAGTGTGCAAGTTGAACTAAGAACATGGGTGTGCATACAGCTGCAATATTCTCATTTAGCTAGGTGTCTGGCAAATCCCAGATTTAAATCTTCACTCTGATATTTTCTAGCTATTTGGTCTTAAGGCAAGTTCTTTAATCTTTCTGACCTTCGATTTCCTCAACAGAGAGTTATTATGCATATAATATGTTTAGAACAGTACAGTAAACTCAGAATAAAGAGCAGCTATTTGAATTTAAAAAGGTGTTGAGAAGCCAGTATCTGGGGCTAAAATGTACAGCCAAGGATTTGGAAACTCCAGAAAAGCCAAGGATAAGCAAATCAAGACCTGCCAAAATATTTTAACAATTTTCAAGGATCAGTTTAATGAGGCTATTTTCAAGATAATTGAAAATTATTAAAGTAGGCAATTGAAAAAATTCTGAAAGAATATCATTATCCCTGCACTATTTGCTTTGAAAACAGTGCCTCTTGAAAGGAGTTTATTTCTTGTGTTTTATTTAAAGATGAGAGAAGTTATAGCATCTTTAATGTGGAAAACAAAATACCTTGTCTTGTAGTATGAATAATCAACAGGGAATAATTGGATCAATCCATATCAAGTATATTTTTGAACAAAGATATGGTTAGATCTACCCATTTGTCCTGTTGATGGGGAAGTGCATGGATAAAAAACAAAGTCTTTTAGTGTAGTAAGCTAATTCCTTTTACAACATTGGCCTCATACTTGTCTAATTCATATGTTTAGACAAGCCATGGCATTTACTTGCACCTACATTTAACCTGGATAAAATTTAAAAGAAAACTGTGTTTTGAAAAGGACACTAATCTCCAATGACCCTAAAATCAGAGTAGAGTCTTGCTCTGCAAAATCAATCTCTTGATGTAAGCATTTGGCCAGTTTTATGTTGAAGAGCTGGATCACAGCAATTACAGGCTTGTATTTCCTGGCAGAGAGACAAGCAAGGATAGATTTCCTCTGTTTTATGTTTGTGTTAATTTAACCTGTCAAAGTTAATCATCCTGTCGAAGTGCCAAAGCACCAGGATGTTGAGCACCAGAGAGCTGCCTGGTGCTTTAGTTTTATTTCCATCTCTGCTAGAGACTTACTGAGTGTTCTTTGTTAAACCCATTTGTCTCTCTCATTTTTTTTGTTGTTTTTAAGAATAACTAATAAACCCCTCTTACATTTTATTTATGCTATATTTTATCACTCCTTAAGTAGTAAGTTTAATGATACAGACCTGAAATATTTTCTTTTCCCCATTTTTTTAATTGTGAGGAAAACTATTAATATAAAAGTTACTTGAAAAATAGTGCACTTGAAAGACTTGCTATTGATTCTCCCTTGGCATTTAACACCAAACTGCTTATAGAACAATTTTTTTTTTTCTAAACATACGTATTTGTAAATTAGAAAGGATCTTGCACTGTGTGTGTGGCAAGGAAGGCATTTCCTAAACCATTTTTACCTTTTTCCTACTAAGAATAAGGGTTTTATTACATGTGCAGAGATATCCTAATACTAACAAAGAGATTAATATAACTTACATTGGTCACAATTCCTTTCGATACTGACATCTAGTCTTGTATCTAAGAGAGTGCACTTTTTGAAATATATCTAGGATATAATTGTAGATATATCAGAAAACTAATGTATTATAAAACAATTCCTATGGAAGGATTATTTTTCATAAACATGTTTCTTAGAGCAAAACAATTGTACAAGAAATAAATATAAAATGAGCAAACTGATTCTCATGGAGGCCACCATTTTTTAAACGTTTATTTATTTTTGAGAGACAAAGAGAGACAGAGTGCAAGCAGGGGGTGGGGCAGGTAGAAAGGGAGACACAGAATCTGAAGTAGGTCCAGGCTCTGAGCTGTCAGCACAGAACCCGCCGCGGGGCTAGAACTCAGGAGCCCTGAGATCATTACCTGAGCCGAAGTCGGATGATCAACAGACTGAGCCACCCAGGTCCCCACCACCTTTTTTTATCAATAATAATATACGATTGTCTAAATTGGGTAGTTACTATGTCTTTCTTCTGAAATATCAAGCTCTTTATCTGACAAGAAATGAAAAAGAAAAGGATGGACGATAAATAAATGCTTGAATGTTGTAGATGAGCAGTACATAAAGTTGTTTAAGGTTGTCTGTGTCTCTCTCAATGTCTTTATTTACTCATCAATCCTTTACCTTAACACTCACACTAATCCCACCACTTCTGTAATAGCCCTCCAGATGGGTGGCTCAGTCTGTTGGGCATCTGACTTGATTTCAGTTCAGCTCATGATCTCATCATGCTTTATGAGTTGAGTTTGAGCCCTGAGTAAGGCTCCACAAGGTGAAGTCTGATTAGCATTCTCTTTTGTCCCCACCCCCTCAGTAAATAAATAAACTGAAACAAAAAAACAAAGGCCTCCAAATGACCTATCCCGTATCTTTATATTATGCTTTGATATGTGTTGATTAAACAATACATGCATATAACTGATTTTTAAGTTCTTTTAAATTAAAACATTTGAAGTGTATTTAATGTGCAATATTATATTAGTTGCAGGTGTACAACATAGTGATTCAACAATCATATACTTTACAAAATGTTCACCATCATTTCACAGTAAGTGTAGTGCCATATATCACCGTATAATGGTATTACAATTTTATTGACTATATTCCCTATATTATACTTTTCATTATATGACTTATTTATTTTGTAACTGGAAGTTTGTGCCTCTTAATTCCCTTCACCTATTTAACTTATCACCTCCACCCCTCCTCTCTGGCATATACCAGTTTGTTCTCTGTGTTCATGAGTCTGTTTCTGTTTGTTGTTTGTTTGCTTATTTGTTTTATTTGTTAGATTCGACATATAAGAGAAAGCATATGATCTTTCTCTGTCTGATTTATTTTACTTAGCATAATACTCTCTAGGTTCATCCAATTTGTCCTGAATGGCAATATTTTATCCTTGATATAGCTGAGAAATATTCCATTGGGAATATATGACACATGTTTATTAATCTATCTTTAGGTTAGTTTCGTATCTTGGTTATTATAAATAATACTGCTGTTAATGTGGGGGTGCATATATCTTTTAAGTTAATGTTTTCATTTTATTTAGCCAAATATCTAGAAGTTGAATTACTAGATTGTATTGTATTTCTATTTCTAATTTTGGGGGCAGTCTCCATAGTGGTTTTCACAGTGAAAGCATCAATTTATGTTCCTGCCAACAATGCATGAGGGTTCCCTTTTCTCCATGGAGGTAGTATTAATAACACATTAGAGAGACCATTTTAAATATTTCATCAAGGAGCACCTGGGTGGCTCAGTCAGTTTATTTGGCTACTCTTAATTTCTGCTCAGGTCATGATTTCACAGTTTGTGAGTTAAAGCCCTGTGTTGGGCTCTGTGATGATAGTGTGGAACCTGTTTGGGATTCTCTCTCTCCTTCTCTCTGCCCCCACTTCACTCTATCTGTGTCTATCTCAAAACAAATTAAATTTAAGTAAAAATAAATAAATAAATAAATAAATAAATAAATATTTTATCAGTATAAGCATGTGTTAAAAAATCTTTCAAATTAATCTATACAGTCTTTCTGTATAAGCACAAATCTCCTTCCCATTTTGCTATTCTGAAACATTGTGAATCAGATAAATTTTTTCCAGCACTTTCTTAACACAGGGATTATCAATGGGGACATACCTCTGAGTCTGTCAGTAATATAGTGTCCTTGATCTATGGCTTCCCTCCCTCCTTCCTTTAGGGTTAGTACTCTAAATGTATCAGTAAGTCTTTTCTCTTAATTGTAAATATAAGTCTACCTAAGACCTCTCCTCACATCTACCAAGATTCATCTTACTTTTTGGTATACGGATTTTATTATTATTATTATTATTAATAAGATTTCATAAATAATTATGGTAGAGATACAATAAGAATTTGGGGACAGAGAGTCTCTTCCAGCATCCCTAGTATTCATATAAGCTGTATTTCATATATTTAAAAAAATTGTACTAATTCCAAACCCAGTCTGAAAGCTGGTGCCAATATAATCATTTTAGCTCTGTCCCATCCAATGTATTAATTATCTCTGTGAGACAAGGACTCCACACTGAGGGCATTTTCTTTTCTTTTCTTTTTTTCTCACCTTCCTTGCACGCTTTATTTATTTATTTATTTATTTATTTATTTATTTTTAATTTTATTTTTTTAATTTACCTCCAAATTAGTTAGTATATAGTGCAACAGCGATTCCAGGAGTAGATTCCTTAATGCCCCTTAACCATTTAGCCATCCCCCCTCCCACAACCCCTCCAGTAACCCTCTGTTTGTTCTCCATATTTATGAGTCTCGTATGTTTTGTCCCCCTCCCTGTTTTTATATTATTTTTGCTTCCCTTCCCTTATGTTCATTTGTTCTCTGTATTGAAGTCCTCATATGAGTGAAGTCATATATTTGTCTTTCTTTGACTAATTTCGCTTAGCATAATACCCTCTAGTTCCATCCATGTAGTTGCAAATGGCAAGATTTCATTCCTTTTGATTGCTGAGTAATACTCCATTGTACATATATATACCACATCTTCTTTATCCATTCATCCCTTGATGGACATTTGGGCCCTTTCCACACTTTGTCTATTGTTGATAGTGCTGCTATAAATATTGGGGTGCATGTGTCCCTTAGAAACCTGTATCTCTTGGATAAATACCTAGTAGTACAATTGCTTGGGTGTACAGTAGTTCTATTTTTAATTTTTTGAGGAACCTCCAGAGGAGCTGCAAAGGTTGCATTCCCACCAGCAATGCAAAAGAGATCCTCTTTTTCTGCATCCTCACCAACATCTGTTGTTGCCTGAGTTGTTAATGTTAGCCATACTGAGAAGTGTAAGGTGGTATCTCATTGTGGTTTTGATTTGTATTTCTGTGATGATGAGTGATGTTGAGTATTTTTTCATGTGTCGGTTGGCTATCTGGATGTCTTTGGAGAAGTGTCTATTCATGTATATTGCCCATTTCTTCACAGGATTATTTGTTTTTTGGGTGTTGAGTTTGATAAGTTCTTTATAGATTTTGGATACTAACCTTTTATCTGATATGTCATTTTGCAAACATCTCAATTCTGTCGGTTGTTTTTTAGTTTCGCTGACTCTTTCCTTCACTGTGCAGAAGCTTTTTATTTTGATGAGGTCCCAATAGTTCATTTTTGCTTTTGTTTCCCTTGCCTCCAGAGACGCGGTGAGTAAGAAGTTGCTGCAGCCAAGATCAAAGAGGTTTTGCCTGCTTTCTCCTCTAGGAGTTTGATGGCTTCCTGTCTTACATTGAGGTCTTTCATCCATTTTGAGTTTATTTTTATGTATGGTGTAAGAACGTGGTCCAGGTTCATTCTTCTGCATGTCGCTGTCTAGTTTTCCCAGCACCACTTGCTGAAGAGACTGTCTTTTTTCCATTGGATACCCTTTCCTGCTTTGTCAAAGATTAGTTGTCCATACATTTGTGGGTTTATTTCTGGGTTCTCTATTCTTTTCCATTGATCTGAGTGTCTGTTCTTGTGCCAGTACCATACTGTCTTGATGATTATAGCTTTGTAATACAGCTTGAAGTCCGGAATTGTGATTTCCCCTGCTTTGGTTTTCTTTCTCAAGATGGTTTTGGTTATTCATGATTTTTTCTGGGTCCATAAAAATTTTAGGATTGTTTGTTCTAGTTTTGTGAAGAGTTCTGATGTTATTTTGATAGGGATTGCATTGAATATGTAGATTGCTTTGGGTAGTATTGACATTTTAACAATATTTGTTCTTCTTATCCAGGAGCATGGAATCTTTTTCCATTTTTTTGTGTCTTCTTCAATTTCTTTAATAAGCTTTCTATAGTTTCAGTGTATATATTTTTCACCTCTTTGGTTAGATTTATTCGTAGGTATTTTATGGTTTTTGGTGCAATTGGAAATGGGATTGATTCCTTGATTTCTCTTTCTGTTGCTTCATTATTGGTGCATAAGAATGCAACTGATTTCTGTGCATTAATTTTATATACTGTAACTTTGCTGAATTCATGAATCAGTTCTAGCAGTTTTGGGGTTTTGCATATAGAGTATCATGTCATCCATGAAGAGTGAAAGTTTGACCTCCTCCTGGCTGATTTGGATGCTTTTTATTTCTTTTTGTTGTCTGATTGCAAAGGTAAGATTTCCAGTACTATATTGAATAACAGTGGCAAGAGAGGACATCCCTGTCTTGTTCCTGACCTTAGGGGGAAAGCTCTCAGTTTTTCCTCATTGAGGATGATATTAGGGTTGGGGCTTTCATATATGGCTTTTATTATCTTGATTTATTATCCTTCTATCCCTACTTTCTTGAGGATTTTTATCAAGAAAAGATGCTGTATTTTGTCAGATGCTTCCTCTGCATCTATTGAGAGGATCATATGGTTTTGTTGTGAGTGCATTTTCACATACAACATAACGGCAGTGATCTAATAAAAGTTGTGTCATTAAGATGACAATCAGACTTGTTACTAACATACTCTTCTAGAGTATAAGCTCCTGGAGGCAAAAAGTCATGTTTATTTTGCTCACCATTACATCTTCAGTGAATAGAACTGTGTTTGGAACATGTTAAATGTTTGCTACGTGAGTGGATGAATATGTGTAGAAACTGGCTGAATTTACCTAATTTTATATTCTCCACTTCTAAAATGACTTATGTTCTCCTATAACAACATTTTATATTACAATAAAGTTAATTTGTATCTTAGGATATAAAAAATAATTAATTTGGGGGAAATGATAAAGGAAATTTTCAGCTTTTAACATTTGTGGGCCCTGCTCATGGATTCCCAGGGAAGCTGTACTTTAACACTTACCAAGGTCAAAATGACTTGGCAAAACCTCAGAGCATTGGCTCTATTTCTGCCCAAAGCACACAGTTTATTCAAAACAAAAACAAAAGATAAGAAAAACAAAAAACTTCCCTGGTTCCTATAAGATTAAAGTCATATAGCCATGCACATGCTAAAAACATAAGATAAAGGATATAATTTTCTGGAATGTACTTCCTCATGATAGTTTGTAACTTTTTTTTGTAAAAAAAACCTATAAAACCTTGCAACAAATATTCCTTACCCAGAGCACTCTTTTTCCTGAAGATTGTGTATCCCTGGCAGTTGTCTTAACTTGGGCTTCAATAAAACTCTTTTCCTTTCTCTTAAAAAAAAAAAAAAAAAAAGTTAATTTAATCTGACATGAATTCTGAACTGGGAGAAATTAAGTATTTGGTAAAATGATGCAAAACTTATTAAAGGAAAAAATGCCTTTTTTATTTGTTTTAAATATTTACTCTGATAAAAACACAATTGGTAAACAAAATAGCATACTTAACTGTTTTATATTAATGTTTTCATCCTACCAATTGTTCTAGTTTTCATTTGTCACAAAACACAAGAAAGAGTTTTATTTATGTGATGGGAAAATAAAATAAACATTAACAATTCTTATTCATTTTTAGAATAATGTTTTTAATGCAGTATAGACTTTACAATAACGTATATTTCTCATCCCACAGTTTCTTACGACATTTGGTTGGGAGAGACTTAGGTATTTCTGACAAAGCATTTCTCATGAAGTAGTCAAGGTGTTGGCTGTGACCGAGGATTGCTTGGAGATGATCATTTCCAAGATAGCTCACTGTCAGCAAGTGACTTCAAGTCTTTTTTTTTTTTAAGTTTTTATTTTAATTCCAGTTAGTTAACATACAGTGTTGTATTAGTTTCAGGTGTACAATAAATATAGTGATTCTACACTTCCATACATCACCCTGTGCTCATCGCGACAAGTGCACTTCTTTTATTTCTTTATTATTATTATTTTATTATTATTACAGCAAATGTACTGTTTAATCCCTATCACCTATTTAACCCATCCCCCCATCTGCCTCCCCTCTGGCACCCCCTCTGGCACCCATCAGTTTGCTGTTTATGAGTCTGTTTCTTGATTTGTCTCTTTCTCTCTCTCTCTTTCTCTCTCTCTCTCTTTTAATATTTATTTGCTTTTTAGAGAGAGAGGGTGTAAGAGAGCGGGGGAGAGGCAGAAAGAAAGGGATACACAGAATCTGAATAGGGCTTCAAGCTCTGAGCTGTCAGCACAGAGCACAACGTGGGGCTCGAACTCACAAACCGTGAGATCATGACCTGAGCTGAAGTCTGATGCTTAACCAACTGAGCCACCCAGGCACCCCTGTCTCTCTCTCTCTCTCTCTTTTATATTTCTTTTGCCTTTGCTTGTTTGGTTTATTAAATTTCATATAAGAGTGAAATCATATGGTATTTGTCTTTCTCTGACTGACTTATTTCACTTAGCATTATACTCTATGTCATTAAGAATGGCAAGATTTCACTCTTTTTTTATGCCTGAATACACACAATGGACTATTATTCTTTATTCATTCATTATCTTCTTTATTCATTCATCAATCATTGGACACTTGGGCTGCTTCCATTATCTTGGCTATTGTAAATAATGCTGCTATAAACATAGGGGTTCATGTATTCTTTTGAAATGGTGTTCTTGTATTCTTTGTGTAAATGTCCAGTGGTGCAATTGCTGGATCATAAGATAGTTGTATTTTTAACTTTTTGAGCAACATCCATACTGTTTTCCACAGTGGCTGCACCAAGACTTCAAGTCTTTATAGACTTTTGGTGGAGGCCTCATAGACTTTTCCTTAGGCTTGCTTTAGTGTTATAATGGTATAGCAGCAGTTTTTCCCACAGGGAGTGATAAGAGAGAAAGACTCAATATCTTTTATGGTTTACCCTTGGAAGTCACACGCAATAACTTCTACCATATTCTGTTGTTAGAAGCAAGTCAGTGAGTAACAGCTCACACAAATGGAGTAGAGTTAAGCTCCATTGAACATAGGTGTATCAAGGACTCTGTGGTCAGATCCTAGAACTATCACAAATATATATTACTTACCATGTTTGGTTCATCTTCCAGGGGTTATACACGAAAATGTATTTAATTCTCATTCCAACTTCATGATGTGGACATTATTATTAGTCCCTTTACACATAAGAATTCTGAGGTACTGAGAACCTAAGTGTATTTCCCAAGGTCACAAAGCTATGTGGCTGTGTCACATTTCATACTCGGGTAAATTGGTTCTAGAATGTGTGCCTTTAAACACTTCCCTGTGCTGCCTGTATAATTGTGTTTGGCATTATCAGTGGGGGCTTGTTTACGCAAACAGTAATTTTACTTTTTAAAGTGAAAATCACAATTCACTGATTTGTCAAGTTACTTAGAAATTTTTCCATTAAAAACTTATAGAAAGAGAACTAATGCAAACTTCCCTTTTAAAACCAGAGAAATACTATTTTTTACTTAGTTATATTTCACCTAAATTAAATATGATTTCAATCCTTTCTTTCCTTTCATTCAGATATATTTTGTTACATAACACAGAAACTATGTTGAAAAACACACAATCTTAAAAAGTAATCTATATCACATGACTTACATCAAAGGAAGTACTGACCTCATTTAAATAAAAAAAAACATTTATTCCATTTCAATGTGACTATAGAAAAAGTTCCTTTAAGCCCTTTATATATATATATATACATATATATATATATACACACACACACATATACATATACATATATATGTATATATATATTTATATATAATGAATATATTCAAAATGTTGAATATCATATATATATCACATTCAATAATACAAATATTTATTTGTCAACGTAAACCAGTTAAAATTCAAATTAACGTCAGCAGGAATATATCCCAGTGTAAACTTATCACTGACTATATTCTTAGTATTGATTATTTAAGGGGAAGAAATTTAAAACATTTGAAGAAGATATCCCTTATAAAATTTCCATTTGAAATAAAATTAGGGAATTTATATTGAGAGTAAAGTATATGTTAGATTTCTAAAAGAGACGTTGAAAGCATGTCTAAAAAATTTATATCTACACAACGTAGATGGAAGTGACTGTTCCATGAAGATATCCTTACCTTTACAGCTAAAACTATTGTGGAAAGACAAATGGCCCCAGAAGCAAGGGGTAGTCAGATCTGTGAATCCTGGAGTTTTGGGGTGATCCTAGACTGACTTAGGGGGAAAGCCTCAATCAGAAGGCGCTTCTTCACTGATTGTTGTTTGGCGCTTGGAATGGCTATCACCTATGTGATTTTTTATTCACAAAACACATTCATGTGAGTTAAAGTCTAAAAAAAAAGGAAACACTATTAATTTTCTTTACCACTTTGTAGATGAGTCTCAATACAAAATGCCAGTTCACTTAAACAAAATGTTGAATATCACTGAACACTAGAACAGATTCTCTACTGTATCCCAAGTGGAGGAATCAGCTTTATTTGTACAGAACCATTTTTCTTAGGTTTCACTTTCAAAGAAAATTATTGATTTCTAGCTTTTCCTGGTATTGGTCTCTCTCTCCTGCCTCATAGTGAAGCAAAAGTAGATCTAGATGAGAAAAGAAATTTTGCTCTTTCCTAGCAAAGATGTCACACATCTGTGCGATAGAAATAAATTGTTCCCAAACTTCTCTATCATTTTTGGTTTGAAATTCTATTTCGATGTGTTGTTGTTGTTTTTTTTTTTTTTTTTTTTTTTTTAGGAAACTTAAGATAATTGAGAAGTTTCTTTTGTTTTTTTCTCTGTATTATTTCATTCACTATAATTTATAAACACAATTGAATTTGAAAAATAAACATGCTTTATTAAAATCTAACTCTACTTATGCTTTATGATGTTTTGAATAGTCAGTTCAACTTCAAAGCATACAAGGCATATAAATATTTATCATTTTTTATTGTTTTTTTCATTGAGTTGTATAACAAATACTTTGCTTCTTGGAAATTTTTGGGAAAGAGAAACATACTATCTTTAAGAATGATTCTCTGTAACTGTGTTGACAACTAGCTACATATAGTTATTTATATTTACATTTAAACTAACTGAAATAAAATAAAACAAAATAAAAGTAATTCTTCGGTAATATTGACCATAGTTCCACTTCTCAATAGACTGTGTGGTTACTCGCTGCCATATTATACAATGTGGATAATGATTATTTCCATCGTCACAGAAAGCAAGCTATTTTATCTATTTATATCTGAAATCTTAATAATTTAGAAATAGTAATTGTAGCTTCCATATGCATTATTTTACTTATTTTGCACTATTTTTTTCTTTTAAGAGAAATGTGCTTTAGCACATTCCTAGTTTGAATTTATGATATCATGGTAACAAAAATTAATCTTAGAAACTCATGTAAGTTTTTTTTTTCTCACTTGTCTGAAATGTTTGTTAAAATTCTTGAATATTGAATTACTTATGTCTTTTTAACAGAAGAGAGAATTGTGAATTTAGCAGGTGTTGAATTAGGAAGATATAATTTGTTTTGTTTCATTTCTTAATTCAGTAGCTTAATTCCTGTTGAATCTGTCTCAAATAATACAAGTGGGCAAAGACCCTAAGATTCTGTCTTGTTTGTACACATTTTTAGAGACAGCAAACTTTAAATGCTTACCACATGGTAAATGTTCAATTAATAATTAATATCTGTTGAATTAATTAATATCAGTATTATGTAGATAAAAGTAACTGTGATTTACTTTTTTTTATGATCTCATAATAGTGAAGTAGCAATCCTCATCTAGAGATTAGTATGTAAATAAAAATACTATATGTAATTCATTTGAATATGTATATTGTGTATGTATGACTATTCTAATGCCAGTTCACTACTTTATATCTGTGATACCTGAAAAAAAATTATGTATTTCTCTCACTTCATTTGCCATACCAGTAAATGGAGAAAATACCATCTCCCAATTAACATAAGGAAATGCTTTCAAAACACTTAGCTCAGTACTAGCAATGCTCAAAAATTAATATGTTTCATTAGTAGTATTTGTTACCAATAGTGATACTAATAATTCTCACAATTACTTACAAATAAATCATAGTGCATCATAATATTATAAATACTTTATAATATAAAAGTACAAATTATGCAAACATCTAGGGTTTTATATTTTTTTCTTAAGACATAAACTTTGTTGTAATGTACATCTGTGATTTATATATAAGTCTTAGTAAAAATCATTAAGACTATAGCATCATGAAATACTATTCCCTCTCATGGACTCTATAGAAAAGTCAAATTAGTTGCCAGCCAAAAACTCAACAAACATCTTTCATTTCATGCTTTTTACTCTTTTTGTCTGTCTTTCTTTTTAAATATCTCAACTCCCTAAATTAGTCTTTTCTCTTTTGTATGCTTAAAACACTATGTACTTTACTGAGACTTTGTATTATAATTTATATGTGTTCATATCTAATCATTCTATGAGTACAGTGTTTAGCACAGTACTTGCTCATAACATATGGCTAATGAATACTTTTTGAATGGTTAAATGCACTAATGAGGATATTTTGATAGTTAATTATTGTTCCACAGCAAACCATCCCCAAACTAAGTTGCTTAAGGCAACAACCATTTATTATTGTTCATAAGTTTACAGGTCAACAGGATTCCTCATGGAACTCTGGGCATCTGTGTTGGTAGGTAGATTTGCTGCTCTTGGCTGGACTGACATAATTTAGATCTTGACTGGACCAACTAAGCTTACTGTGCTTTGGCCATATGTTCACTCATTACCCAACAGGTTAGCATGTGTTTGCACACATGATGGCTGAGCAGGGTGTGAAAAAAACAAATACACGTGAAAAGCCTCCTGAGGCTTAGGCTCAGAGCTAGCACAATATCATTCTACATTCTATTTGACATGCCCCCCCCCAAAAAAAAAAATTTCACAAGGCCTATCCTCCTACTTGGAGATGAAGTAAAGTCATATTAAAAGATCATAAATATAGAAAGTAGAATAATTGAAGCAATTTTTGCAAATAAACTCCCACAGATTGATTCACTCCACCCTGCTCTTGCTCTAGGAAGCTGACGTTATGAATTCCATCAAAGGAATTCTTGACATCACTGGATTTCTTGTGAAACAACTGAGAAAAGTGGGGAAAAAGAAGTGTGAATTTGTGGGTATCTATTCTTCAACTTCCTTCTTTACTGAGCTGCTGCACATTGTTTTTTGTTTTGTTTTTGGTTATTTTTTGGTTTTTTTTTTGTTTTTTTTTTCCCCTTTACTAAGAAGCACTGATTCTTTGCTGCTCACTTAAAGCTCGATCTGTTCTCTCTGGGTTTTGATAATTGCTTTCTCCCCTTGCCCTTTAAGCCTTTGAGTGTAAATGGCTTGCTAACTGCTAACTTTTACCAGCCCTTGGATCCTTTCTCATTCTTGCTTGTTTCTCTTAAAACAAAATGAAACAACCACTGCTCACACCTTCTTAAGTGTTCCATGATTTAACTTTCCTTGGTTATCTCATTGTGTATGCTATTTTTTTCATGTTGAATCTTGACACAAACAGGTACAATTGTTTATTTTATTTCAAAGAAAATATTTATTATATTCAGTTGCAATATCTTTAAGAAATTAATATATAGTCAAAAATTCAATATGTCCAGACTTTTAACAGCTTATTTAGATTTTACAAGTCTTGAACTCACAAAAGGACATAACAAAACACATTTATGTATTGAAAAAAGCAAATATTTAACAATTAAATGATCAATGAATACCTAAACTTACAGCTTACCAATTTGAATTTTGGCCAGTATTTCCATCTTTCCAGAAGTAATTTAAAATAATTTAATTGTGTAAATTTAAAGTTCAGCTCCGGAGGAGCGTAGGAGGACGCTGGGCTCACCGCGCGTCCTGCTGATCACTTAGATTCCACCTACAACTGCCTAACTAACCCAGAAAACCACCAGAAGACTAGCAAAACGGAGTATCTGAAGCCAAGTGCAGACAAGAGGCCCACGGAAGAGGGTAGGAAGGGTGGAGAGGCGGTGCGTGCTGCCCGGACTGGCAGGAGGGAGCCGGGGTGGAGGGGCGGCCCGCCGGCCAAGCAGAGCCCCTGAGTCTGGCTTGCAAAATCGGAGGGGCCAGACGGAGTGTGTTCTGACAGCAAGGGGGACTTAGGATCTGGGAGGTCATAAGTTAACAGCTCTGCTCAGAAAGCGGGAAGGCTGGAGGACAAAGGGAGGGAGAGTTGCAGAGCCCCAGGACAACAGAGCTCAGTTTGGCAGGGAACAAAGGCGCTCACCAACGCCATCTCCCTTGCCCATCCCCCATCCAAAATCCCAAAGGGAAGCAGTTCCTGCCAGGGAACTTGCTCCGTGCAAATACCCAACGCTGTGCTTCTGCGGAGCCAAACCTCCGGCAGTGGATCTGACTCCCTCCCGCTGCCACAGGGCCCCTCCTGAAGTGGATCACCTAAGGAGAAGCGAGCTAAGCCTGCCCCTCCTGCCCCCCTGCACCTTGCCTACCCACCCCAGCTAATACGCCAGATCCCAGCACCACAAGCCTGGCAGTGTGCAAGTAGCCCAGATGGGCCACGCCACCCCACAGTGAATCCCGCCCCTAGAAGAGGGGAAGAGAAGGCACACACCAGTCTGACTGTGGCCCCAGTGGTGGGCTGGGGGCAGACATCAGGTCAGACTGCGGCCCCGCCCACCAACTCCAGTTATACACCACAGCACAGGAGAAGTGCCCTGCAGGTCCGCACCACTCCAGGGATTATCCAAAATGACCAAACGGAAGAATTCCCCTCAGAAGAATCTCCAGGAAATAACAACAGCTAATGAACTGATCAAAAAGGATTTAAATAATATAACAGAAAGTGAATTTAGAATAATAGTCATAAAATTAATAGCTGGCTTGAAAACAGTATAGAGGGCAGCAGAGAATCTCTTGCTACAGAGATCAAGGGACTAAGGAGCAGTCAGGAGGAGCTGAAAAACGCTTTAAACGAAATGCAAAACAAAATGGAAACGACGACGGCTCAGATTGAAGAGGCAGAGGAGAGAATAGGTGAACTAGAAGATAAAGTTATGGAAAAAGAGGAAGCTGAGAAAAAGAGAGATAAAAAAATCCAGGAGTATGAGGGGAAAATTAGAGAACTAAGTGATACACTAAAAAGAAATAATATACACATAATTGGTATCCCAGAGGAGGAAGAGAGAGGGAAAGGTGCTGAAGAGGTACTTGAAGAAAATAGCTGAGAACTTCCCTGAACTGGGGAAGGAAAAAGGCATTGAAATCCAAGAGGCACGGAGAACTCCCTTCAGATGTAACTTGAATCGATCTTCTGCACGACATATCATAGTGAAACTGGCAAAATACAAGGATAAAGAGAAAATTCTGAAAGCAGCAAGGGGTAAATGTGCCCTAACATATAAAGGGAGACCTATAAGACTTGACTGATCTCTCTTTTGAAAATTGGCAGGCCAGAAAGGATTGGCATGAGATCTTTAAAGTGCTGAACAGAAAAAATATGCAGCCGAGAATCCTTTATCCAGCAAGTCTGTTATTTAAAATAGAAGAAGAGATAAAGGTCTTCCCAAACAAACAAAAACTGAAGGAATTTGTCACCACGAAACCAGCCCTACAAGAGATCCTAAGGGGGATCCTGTGAGACAAAGTACCAGAGACATCACTACAAGCATAAATCATACAGACATCAAAATGACTCTAAACCCATATCTTTCTATAATAACACTGAATAGATTGGATTAAATGCGCCAAACAAAAGACATAGGCTATCAGAATGGATAAAAAAACAAGACCCATCTATTTGCTGTCTACAAGAGACTCATTTTAGATCTGAGGACACCTTTAGATTGAGAGTGAGGGGATGGAGAACTATTTATCATGCTACTGGAAGACAAAAGAAAACTGGAGTAGCCATGCTTATATCAGACAAACTAGACTTTAAATTAAAGGCTGTAACAAGAGATGAAGAAGGGCATTATATAATAATTACAGGGTCTATCCATCAGGAAGAGCTAACAATTATAAATGTCTATGCGCCGAATAAAGGAGCCCCCAAATATATAAAACAATTACTCATAAACATAAGCAACCTTATTGATAAGAATGTGGTAATTGCAGGGGACTTTAACACTCCACTTACAGAAATGGATAGATCATCTAGACACATGGTCAATAAAGAAACAAAGGCCCTGAATGACACATTGGATCAGATGGACTTGACAGATATATTTAGAACTCTGCATCCCAAAGCAACAGAATATACTTTCTTCTCGAGTGCACATGGAACATTCTCCAAGATAGATCATATACTGGGTCACAAAACAGCCCTTCATAAGTATACAAGAATTGAAATTATACCATGCATACTTTCAGACCACAATGCCATGAAGCTTGAAATCAACCACAGGAAAAATCTGGAAAACCTCCAAAAGCATGGAGGTTAAAGAACACCCTACTAAAGAATGAGTGGGTCAACCAGGCAATTAGAGAAGAAATTAAAAAATATATGGAAACAAACGAAAATGAAAATACAACAATCCAAATGCTTTGGGACGCAGCGAAGGCAGTCCTGAGAGGAAAATACATCGCAATCCAGGCCTATCTCAAGAAACAAGAAAAAGCCCAAATACAAAATCTAACAGCACACCTAAAGGAAATAGAGGCAGAACAGCAAAGGCAGCCTAAACCCAGCAGAAGAAGAGAAATAATAAAGATCAGAGCAGAAATAAACAATATAGAATCTAAAAAAACGGTAGAGCAGATCAACGAAACCAAGAGTTGGTTTTTTGAAAAACTAAACAAAATTGACAAACCTCTAGCCAGGCTTCTCACAAAGAAAAGGGAGATGACCCAAACAGATAAAATCCTGAATGAAAATGGAATTATTACAACCAATCCCTCAGAGAAACAAACAATTATCAGGGAATACTATGAAAAATTATATGCCAACAAATTGGACAACCTGGAAGAAATGGACAAATTCCTAAACACCCACACTCTTCCAAAACTCAATCAGGAGGAAATAGAAAGCTTGAACAGACCCATAACCAGCAAAGAAATTGAATCGGTTATCAAAAATCTCCCAACAAATAAGAGTCCAGGACCAGATGGCTTCCCTGGGGAGTTCTATCAAACGTTTAAAGCAGAGATAATACCTATCCTTCTCAAGCTATTCCAAGAAATAGAAAGGGAAGGAAAACTTCCAGACTCATTCTATGAAGCCAGTATTACTTTGATTCCTAAACCAGACAGAGACCCAGTAAAAAAAGAGAACTATAGGCCAATATCCCTGATGAATATGGATGTAAAAATTCTCAATAAGATACTAGCAAATCGAATTCAACAGCATATAAAAAGAATTATTCACCATGATCAAGTGGGATTCATTCCTGGGATGCAGGGCTGGTTCAACATTCGCAAATCAATCAACATGTTACATCATATTAATAAAAGAAAAGATAAGAACCATATGATTCTGTCAATCGATGCAGAAAAGGCCTTTGACAAAATCCAGCACCGTTTCTTAATAAAAACCCTTGAGAAAGTCGGGATAGAAGGAACATACTTAAAGATCATAAAAGCCATTTATGAAAAGCCCACAGCTAACATCATCCTCAACGGGGAAAAACTGAGAGCTTTTTCCCTGAGATCAGGAACACAACAGGGATGCCCACTCTCACCACTGTTGTTTAACATAGTGCTGGAAATTCTAGCTTCAGCAATCAGACAACAAAAGGAAATCAAAGGCATCAAAATTGGCAAAGATGAAGTCAAGCTTTCACTTTTTGCAGATGACATGATATTATACATGGAAAATCCGATAGACTCCACCAAAAGTCTGCTAGAACTGATACATGAATTCAGCAAAGTTGCAGGACACAAAATCAATGTACAGAAATCAGTTGCATTCTTATACTAACAATGAAGCAACAGAAAGACAAATAAAGAAACTGATCCCATTCACAATTGCACCAAGAAGCATAAATACCTAGGAATAAATCTAACCAAATATAAAAGATCTATATGCTGAAAACTATAGAAAGCTTATGAAGGAAATTGAAGAAGATATAAAGAAATGGAAAGACATTCCGTGCTCATGGATTGGAAGAATAAATATTGTCAAAATGTCAATACTACCCAAAGCTATCTACACATTCAATGCAATCCCAATCAAAATTGCACCAGCATTCTTCTCGAAACTAGAACAAGCAATCCTAAAATTCATATGGAACCACAAAAGGCCCCGAATTGCCAAAGTCATTTTGAAGAAGAAGACCAAAGCAGGAGGCATCACAATCCCAGACTTTAGCCTCTACTACAAAGCTGTCATCATCAAGACAGCATGGTACTGGCATAAAAACAGACACATAGACCAATGGAATAGAATAGAAACCCCAGAACTAGACCCACAAACGTATGGCCAACTCATCTTTGACAAAGCAGGAAAGAACATCCAATGGAAAAAAGACAGTCTCTTTAACCAATGGTGCTGGGAGAACTGGACAGCAACATGCAGAAGGTTGCAACTAGACCACTTTCTCACACCATTCACAAAAATAAACTCAAAATGGATAAAGGACCTGAATGTGAGACAGGAAACCATCAAAACCTTAGAGGAGAAAGCAGGAAAAGACCTCTCTGACCTCAGCCGTAGCAATCTCTTACTCGACACATCCCCAAAGGCAAGGGAATTAAAAGCAAAAATGAATTACTGGGACCTTATGAAGATAAAAAGCTTCTGCCCAGCAAAGGAAACAACCAACAAAACTAAAAGGCAACCAACAGAATGGGAAAAGATATTTGCAAATGACATATCGGACAAAGGGCTAGTATCCAAAATCTATAAAGAGCTCACCAAACTCCACACCCGAAAAACAAATAACCCAGTGAAGAGATGGGCAGAAAACATGAATAGACACTTCTCTAAAGAAGACATCCGGATGGCCAACAGGCACATGAAAAGATGTTCAACGTCGCTCCTTATCAGGGAAATACAAATCAAAACCACACTCAGATATCACCTCACGCCAGTCAGAGTGGCCAGAATGAAGAAATCAGGAGACTATAGATGCTGGAGAGGATGTGGAGAAACGGGAACCCTCTTGCACTGTTGGTGGGAATGCAAATTGGTGCAGCCGTTCTGGAAAGCAGTGTGGAGGTTCCTCAGAAAATTAAAAATAGACCTACCCTATGAACCAGCAATAGCACTGCTAGGAATTTACCCAAGGGATACAGGAGTACTGATGCATTGGGGCACTTGTACCCCAATGTTTATAGCAGCATTCTCAACGATAGCCAAATTATGGAAAGAGCCTAAATGTCCATCAACTGATGAATGGATAAAGAAATTTTGGTTTATATACACAATGGAATACTCTGTGGCAATGAGAAAGAACGAAATATGGCCCTTTGTAGCAACGTGGATGGAACTGGAGAGTGTGATGCTAAGTGAAATAAGCCATACAGAGAAAGACAGATACCATATGTTTTCACTCTTTTTTTTTTAATTTTTTTTTAAAGTTTATTTATTTTTGAGACAGAGAAAGACAGAGCACGAACAGGGGAGGGGCAGAGAGAGAGGGAGACACAGAATCGGAAGCAGGCTCCAGGCTCTGAGCCATCAGCCCAGAGCCTGACGCAGGGCTCGAATTCACGGACCGCGAAATCGTGACCCGGGCTGAAGTCGGACACTTTAACTGACTGAGCCACCCAGGCGCCCGCATATGTTTTCACTCTTATGTGGATCCTGAGAAACTTAACAGAAACCCATGGAGGAGGGGAAGGAAAAAAAAAAAAAAAGAGGTTAGAGTGAGAGAGAGCCAAAACATAAGAGACTCTTAAAAGCTGAGAACAAACTGAGGGTTGATGAGGGGTGGGAGGGAGGAGAGGGTCGGTGATGGGTATTGAGGAGGGCACCTTTTGGGATGAGCACTGGGTGTTGTATGGAAACCAATTTGACAATAAATTTCATATATTGAAAAAAAATAAATAAATAAAGTTCAGCTCCACCTTTAGCTTTGTGATTTTTGGGAAAGTTACTTTTACTAATCTATGAAATCAAAAGTAATTTATGAGGTTATAGTGAGACCAGGTATCAATATTTTGAATAATGAGGAATTTTAACTGATTATTAAATAATATCTAGTAATATACCAATATAATAGTAATAATAATTATAATTATTTTGATAAAAATAAAAGTACTTCCTATGAAATATTTGAGATAAATATACATATATGCATATGTGTTCTCTTCATAAATATTATTTGAAGGACAATTATTTCTATCAAGCTGCATGTCATAAGTTAATCATTTTGTTTTTATAACTTTTTTAGATATTTCTAATATCTTCTTATAAAGAAAAAGCACTAGAATCAAGATCCTTGCACGCAGTTGTTTTATAACTAGGATTATTACACAAAAAAAGGGGAGCCAAAGAACCATAATTGCTAGAACTAATGAAACAGACATTTTAAAAAAAATTTCACCTATTCCTACTGTTCTCCAGTTTCATTCACCTGTTTAAACTTTTATGACTAAAGTTTGAAGGACCTCATTTGCTGCAACAACATACATGACATTGTTTCGAAAGTCTTTGCTAGTCTTATAGATGGAATAGCATGCCTTGTGTTGTCCTAGATGCTACAAAGAAATGAATTAGATGCAGTCCCTGTACCCAGGAGAGCTTCTTTCTTTCTTTTTTGTTTTTTTTTTTTAACTTTTGGGTCAGATGTTTTCCACATACTTATTAAACAGCAGTATTTATTCTGAAATAATCACTAGCGTTGTTGGCCTCTTCATACACTGCACACATAGCATTTGAATACTCATATTCTAGCTGTGTATTTTTTCTACTTAGATGTCTATATTTTATATCATCCTTTCCTGTGCTTTGATGCTACATCTATTCTCTGCAATACTTGAGCTCACACTATTGAGGTTTCCTGTGTCTGTAATAGTCCTTTTAGAAGCCTTGTTCACTATATCATTACCACACTGCTGTATAAAAACCAGTGACAGTCTGTTGTTTTATTTCTTGAATTTTGCTGACACTATTGTTTTCTTTCTGGTATATTGTGTTTGTAGTTCATGACAAGAGAAGACATGTTTCCTTTTTTAAACCTCTCATTTCATATATATAGTATTTTTCTTTTTGCAGTACAGAATTGTACTTATAACTCCCCTACTCAAAGAGGGAAGACTCATGTATAACTAAAGGGAAGTTGGCTTCTTTGATTCCTATTTTAAGTATAGGTCCCCCCAAGCCAGCATGTATCACAGTGACTTAGTATGTTGAAAAAAGAAAAAAGCAATTTTAGGTACTGTGATGGATGCAGAGCTACAAGTTGACGATTTTGCACTACAGAAACATTTATAAAACCAAGAAAGTGTTTACAAAAAGGCCCTAGACTACTACACCAGAATGCAGAGTCAGGTAAATCCATAAATGACTAAGAAAGAAAGGAAGTTAAGATTACTGAGAATATTTTTCCATAGAAACAGATGTGGGCTTGAGCATGGGTTCAAATACATGACATTTCATGTAAGTTTATATACAATAACAGAAGGCAAAGTTTTGTGCTCAGACTCAGGAATCTGGTTGGCTCCAATATTAACTCACAAATTGTCCCTTCATCTATTGTCAGAGTTTCCTTTTGTAGAATGAGAATCAATTATTATAAGATAAAAAAAAATTGGGTATGATTGAGTATAATACTCAGGGCGTCTGGGTGGCTCAGTTGGTTGAGCCTCCGACTTCACCTCAGGTCATGATCTCACGGTTGGTGGTTTCTAGCCCTCTGTCGGGGTCTGTGCTGACAGCTCAGAGCCTGGAGTCTGCTTTGGTTTCTGTGTCTCCTTCTCTCTCTGCCCCTCCCCTGCTAGCACTCCGTCTCTCTCTGTCCCTCAAAAACGAATTAAAAAATTAAATTAAAAATAAATAAGTAAATATAATGCTCATTATGTGCTCAGTTGGTATTGACACTGGGCACAGGGAACCTCGTGAGTTGCACATATATTTAACATATCACATATACAGTGATGAAGATGTAGTGGATTAAATATCGGTCTAAAAACAATGAATATGAAAATCAATTTGTCCAATTCCAAAATTCACTTTTTTCTCACTGTGGCATATTTCCTAAAAAGTAAGATACCTTATATAAATTTAAGAGATTTTTATAATGAATTATTTCAAATTTTTGTGTTATTGAGGGCAAGTTTGTTATAGAATAATAGAGATGATGGTGATGGTGGTTATGATGATGATGACGGTGATGATGTAAAGTTACAACATTGAATGACTCAAGTCATATGTGCTTTAATATATGCTTTATATACCTTAGCTTCATTAATTTTTAAAATACCCATATCACAATAGCATCATTATGTCCATTTCCATGGTCATCCTAGCTAGTAAATATCTCAGCCAAAGTTAAGAATTATGACTTATTCGCTTATTACCATTAATTAATACAATTCTACATGGTAATCTATCTTAAATGCATATTACTCAAATGCATCCTGAAGACATACCACATGCCTAAAAGCATATCACATGCGTCACTTTCACTAATCTGACCTTGTCCTTGGGATTAATGAGTTCCTCTCAAAATAATGGATGGCTACCTCTAACTTGGATTCCAAACGAATCTTGTCTCAACTCTTTCAAAGAAAAATCAGGGCTTTAGGTACAATAGCAAGTGAAAATGTAAATATATTCTAGTGAAGAATCCAGGAGATTAAATGTCATTCTACAAACACTCACTTCCTAAAATACTGTATTCTTAGTGTGCCAACATTTAGCAATCTAATATTTTATGACTTCAGTGTTTCCTTAGTCTTTTCTATCTTAGTTGTACTAATTTTTTTCTATTGAATTTATTATACTAACTGCTTCTTTCTTTCATTTTTCAACAAAATATTTCTATGGTTGCTAGAGTCAGGAGTGGAAGCCACACCAAAATACATATGTGTCTCAGCTAGTGAACATCAGTTTGCTGATGGACTAAGACACATTTTGGTTCTCATTAGAAACCTAGATTGCTGGAAATGTTTCACTCTTATCCACCAGAGGAAAAACAGTGGGAGTTTGGTATGCTGCACTGAATTCTAAGGCAGACTAATCAATCTAATTCCGTCCAAACCTATTTACCCTGTCCAGGAGATCTGCTAATGAGGAATGCCAGTAACTCCTAGTTCTTGACACTCCTCTCCAAAAGTGAGTTAATGAACCAATTTAAAGGGACATGCTTGACATTTGCAAATTAGTTTAACTTGCTTGTTGGGGCAGCTTTGTACTGCTTTGAACTGATATGGTTGTCATTAAACTGTTCTTTCATGTGAGATTTTTATAATTTCATGTGAGATTTTTATTCTTTCATGTGAGCTATCTTAATATTAAATGGATTTATGTCATCTAGTATTTTTAAAGTTTAGTGATTATTTATAATACTGGTTTAAATTTTCAAGTATTATTCCTTCTATCTCCATGGTAATGTGTAATTTGTTGTGATGCCTATTCCCAATTGAAAGCACATATCTTACACAAAAGTATGTATTGTCAGTAATTATACATAATTCAATGCTTTCATCAGAAGGTACAGAGTGTGGGTTTTATGGCTTAAATATCTGGCTCATAAGAATAAAAGAGAAGATACCTTCTTGTTTCCAGGCAACATGCATAACATGTCTGTTCCTTAAAATCTCCAAAAATGGAGGGGGAGGGGGGAAACCCAAACACCAAATCAGTTATTTTTTTAAGTTTTTATTTAAATTTCAGTTAGTTAACATACAGTATAATAATAGTTTCAGATGTAAAATAGAGTGATTCAACACTTCCAGGCAACACCCAGTACTCATCACAAGTCCCCTCCTTAATCCCCATCACCTATTTAACTGGTCCCCCACCCCTCTTCCCTCTGGTAACCATCAGTTGTTCTCCATGGTTAAGAGTCTGTTTCTTGGTTTTCCTCTCTGTCTCTTTTTCCCTTTGCCCCTTTCTTTTGCTTCTTAAATTCCACATACGAGTGAAATCATACGGTATTTGTCTTTCTCTGACTGACTTATTTCGCTTAGCATAATACTCTCTTAAATAAGTTATTTTTAAAAGGCTATAGTTTTCTCTAATTGTATGTGAGATATGTTAATTTAACAAATAAAGAACATTTACAAAATTATTCATTAATATGCTTGCAAAACATATTTTTGTGCCTACTCTATTTTAGGCTCTGAGATAAGCACTGGAAATATAAATATAAAATATAAAAGGATATCTTTTCCCATGGTGTTTAAATTAGGTTAGGGAAAATAGATCTTCCAAAACAAATAGAATTTTCCTCTTCCTTCCTTCTTTCTTCCTTCCTTCCTCTTTCTCTATTCTTCCTTTCTTCCTCTTTCTTTCTCTCTCTCTCTCTCTCTCTCCTTTCTCTTTCTCATTATTTCTCATTGTGTGGGTACACAGAATGTTGGGGGTGCCCTTGGGCCTGTTGTGGGGGGGTGATGCACAAGTTAGGTGTGCCTAATGTCATTATAGGCAGGCTTCCTGATGGAATTTACCTAGTGGCTAGTAGGATCCCTCTCCCTTTGCTGCCCTCTGAGTGCACTGGCTGCTGTTTTCCCACCCCTCCCTGCCAGTATTTGTGCAGCACACTGGAGTTTCCCAGATGGTGCAAGAAAGAAGTGGGTGTCTCTGGCAGCATCCCACATAGCTGGACCAACTGTGTGTTCACTCTCATGCTCTCACTTTCCCCCATGGGAGAAACTATGGGCCATGAAGGTCTCTCTTGGCACTGAGGTGTGCTGCCTAAAGGGAGGGGTAACACAGGTAAAGTGAAACTGCCCCTCTTTTCTTCTTCCATGCAGCAATCTCAGGGTTTATTTTTCCCCATGTTAGTTTGTGGGGTTTTTTTTGTTGAGTTTTGTTTGTTTGTTTTTGGCTATTTGCTCTAAGAGTGTGTTGCATTATTTCTGCTGGACTCCTAGACTCCCACAAAGGCACTTTTATCTGTGGGTGATTATCAAAATTGCTGTTCTCTGGGGATAAGATGTTAGAAAACTCCTATCAATTTGCTGACATAACTCTCATCAAGTCTGAATTCAATATCTTAGGAATATGTGAATGTAGTCATATTCAGTGAATAAAATCATAGTCATTGTACTACACAGTAAAACCTCAATACCAAGTTTTTGCTGGTTTGTGACTAGCATTATGCTAAATGATGCAAGTGTCACACTTAACGATATTTGTATATAAAACAAATGCTATAATATAGAAAATTGTAGCCTTTCTTTTTAAGCTTTGTCTAAGAAGAAAAACAAGTGATATAGGCTCAACTATGTGTGTGTGATTGGGGGAAAAGAAAAGACATTAAGCTTTTGAATTATTAAGAAATATTTATAAAGGCTAACTCACACTTGCATCTAGAATGATTTTGAGAGAAGCATGCCTCATAGAAATACGGGGGGGGGGTAGATTAGCTTTTTAAGGCTGCTTTAAACATATATATTTGTGCATATTTGCAATGGAATTCTCTTTCTTCACAAATATGCATCTGATCTTCAAGTTAAACTTTAGCATAAAAGCAATGTTACTGATATAATACAACTAATATATATGTGTGTCTACATGCTAGCAATTAACAGTATGTGTATTCCAATATGTAAAGTGCATTATAGTTCTCTTATGAAAAGAATTCCTAGTCTTTGTCAGTCTAGTACTTATTACCAGATTAATCACTTAGTGGAGGCACAACTATTTATTGAACTTATTTAGAATTTGAGTTCCCTCCAAATTCTAAAGCAATATTATCAACAAACGATGAACATAGCATAAATCACACATAATCACACGCACACACAAAGCATGTTGTTTTTGAGAAATTGTAGATTTATGTCTTAACAAATTTATTTTTAATTATTTATAAATAAAATGTTAAACACTTTTTTTCTGTCCAAATAATTTTATCGGCAATACCAGGTCTATGGTTCTAATTTTGAAAATTTTCCTTATATACTTTGTATTCTGTAGTTTGGTTAGAACCTTGATTTTAACTTCTTTTCCATAAATATATTTTAGATCAATTTTTTTCATACCACAAATCATGTGAATATATATATGTACACATATAGCTATATATAATGTATAGATATACTAATTTACACACACACATTTATATATATTTATCATATAAATATGTAAATATATATTATATATTTATCATATAAATATATTATATATATATATAAATTTATATATATAAATGTGTGTGTAAATTAGTATATCTATACATTATATATAATGTGTGTATATATATATATAAATGTGTGTGTGTAAATTAGTATATATAGTATACTATATAGTATATATATACTATATAATTATATAGTATATGATGTTATGACTATAGGATAATTCTCTGGTAAGTTTAAGTTAATTGTATGCTGTCATCCACACAAGACTCAGATGATTGAGAAAGGGGCTGTAGCATATTAATCTTTGCATCATCAAGGCTTAGTACAGTGTTATGTTCATAACATGCCCTCAATACATGTTTTTTGCCACTATCTAAAAGGTGGTTTAACAACTTTAACTTGAAAATCCATATTGCCTGTAGTTAAAGCCACAATAGAGTTGTGAAAATAGGGTAACTACTAAATAAAATGTCACTTTTTCATAAACATATGATAATAACCCCATTTTCAGCTACCTTTTACTCTACTTTGAACACATGCTGCTGAAGATTAGAGAGGTATATAGGTAGGTAGATAGATAAAGACATCAAAGAGGAAATCATTACCATTTCTTAGATTTGAACAAGAATGTTCTTGTCATTTTTCTATAAATCTATCAAGATTATTCTTTCAAATACCTCTTACTTGAATCTATTTTCATGAATACTTATTTATTTGATAAACTTTTATAAAATATAACATTTTTGCAGTTACTTTAGAAAATCTACAAAATCATTACTGATAGAATATAAATGTGAATGTGGAAAATAAATATTCCAGGTAGTCATATAATAGATTCTCAGACTTTCACTTTGGAGTCAGATACACCAGGAGAAGTAATTTTAAATATAATTTATTCTCTATAACTAACACAATCTTTTTATTGCATCTCTATCCCACTAAAGGGAGAGGTTTAAGGGAATTAAAACCTTCCAATTCAGTTATTAATTTCCTTCAGGATTTAAAGAGTCCCAATTTCAAAACAATGATCATTGGGTGATTTAGGATTCTTAGATTCTTTAGGATTCTTAGAGGTTTTCTCCTTCTCATCCCACACTTCCCATCAACCAAGAGTTAGCTGGGTGCAGCAGAGAGCTTTTGGGACACCAAGGAGAAGGACACAGTGCCTCATATTTGCACACATGCCCTTGTTTTCCTGTCTACCAAGTTAGGGAGCCATTAACTTCAAGGGGAAGACTCAGTTAAAAAAAAAAAAAAAAAAAAAGCCAGTTACTAGATCTGGAAGACTTAAATAAGCAGAGAATGGAGTAGGGATATGTATTGAAGGTAAATAAAAAGGTACAAAGAATTAAAAATCACTTAGTATTGTAGTATAGTGGAAAGCTAGAATTTAGGAAATGGCAGGGATCTGCCTGAATGATAGACTGTAGTAGGATGGACAGTGGGGGCTTATGATGATCTAAGAAATATATGAAAAGCAGAGAAAATAGGGTACTACAATCTTAATATTGTTACATTTAACTTCCAATTACCTTTAATATGATCACCACTCCTTCCCATCTTCTATTATTACTGTCTGAGAGGAGCAGATGTCGTCAAATCTTCTGTTATAAAAAAGAGGAAGGTGATTCTTACTCTATTTCAGTTCTGCTCTCCTAAATCTGAGTACCATATACAACTTTTTCCAAACCCAACTATCTGGCACTACTACTCAAGAGCCTTGTTCTGTCATTTCTAACTTAATTATTATGCTGCGTTGCTAAGGGAGTAAACCTACAGAAATAGAATTGCTGGGAGTGAGGTAAGAACTGCTTCAGAAATTTTATGAATTTGACACCTATAGGGATGCTGTTCACCTGAGATTTGTCTTATATTTCCAGAACAGATGAAGAGAATTTAACTGGCATATTTATTAGTCTACTTCAAGGGTGCCTTAAAAAACTTAAAGTTTAAAATGTATTTAAACTGATCTAGTACTCTGGAACTACTTCATATTTGGAAGCTTATCAATGCTTTCAGAATCCTTAAAATCTTAAGTCAACAAATAACCTCAAATATAATAACAAAATAAGTCTAATATATACAAATCTCTGGTGTAAGAGCCTGAATCTTAATAAAACAGTCCGTAAAAATAAAAATTATTTCACAACACATCTGGATTCATATGTTCAAGCAAACAAAATGATAAAACCTTTTCGATAAAATATAAAATTCTTACTATCTACGGTATATGGAAAGATTTATACTAAATTCTGTAAAATAAAAATGGGACTTCTTTTGGACTATTAAATTTTTTTTAATGTTTATTTATTTTTTACAAAGAGGCGAACAGAACATGAGTTGGGGAGGAGCAGAGAGAGAGAGGGAGACCCAGAATCCCAAACAGGCTCCAGGCTCTGAGCTGTCAGCATAGAGCCCTATATGAGGCTCAAATCCACAAACCACGAGATCATGACCTGAGCTGAAGTTGTAAATTCAACCGACTGAGCCACCTAGATGCCCCTGAACTATTTAAAAAAGAAACCATATTATAAAAATTTGAAAACCTTAAAAATCTATAATATTTTAATAATTTTCTAAAACCTGTATTAAGGTTAGTTTCTGAATTTAAAATATATCAAACATATCCTTTTAAACAAAATTTTCAAATTTTAGAAGAATTTATGTATTTTTCAGAAAGAGAAGCTTTGGGAAAGCATGATCACTGTCTTTAAATATTTAAAAGGTTGTCATGTGAGACAGGCTGGTAATCCGCTCTCTTTCATTGGAAAGTAGAGCAGATGCTACGCGAAAACTATGGATATTATAAGCAGAACACAGGTCATTGAACTTGTTGACATTTGTATTTTATTCTATTTTATGAACTCATTTAAGGAATGCATTGTATTTTTTTAAAGAAAAAATAATATTCTACTTGTATTTCTGGACACTGAGCCGAAGAGATAGAGATGGCTCAGTGAGGTTTTTAAAGAATGTTTAGAAAGTGTAAAAAAATTAGGTTAGCTGTTATCCAGGAAAAATATTGCCTTCTACATTAAGTTCTACATATAAGACTGTCTCCCAATTGCTCAAGTGCCTTTTGATCTCATTGTTCACAAAGACCAAAATCTTTCAGTTGAGAATCTCCCATCCTTGGAGATATTGCTTATCCAAATTATACTCTTCAATTAATTTTTCCCACTGCAAGGGGATTAACTATGTCTACGGAAGACCAACACATTAAAATCGAGCTATTCTTAAATGATTCAATGTCCAAGAATTACTCTGAAGAATTTAAATTTACTCTGAAAGAATTATGGTGAAATAGATTATAACATTATGTGTTTCTCTGTACTTTGGCAACAGATATTCATTACAAAGTAAGGAAAATAAGGCTTTGTAATACATCAGAAAATCAATTTTAACTATTTTAATACTACTAACTCACATCTCTTCAACATCTAAAGTGAAACTTAACATTATATTAATTATAAATATGAAGAAGGAAGGAGAAGGAGGAGAAGTGGGACAAGGAGAAGAGAGAGGAGAGGGAGAAAAAAAGAGGAAAAAAGGAGGAGGAAGAAGGGGAAAAGGAAGAAGAGAGGAGGAGGAGGAGAAGATGTACTTTGATACTCTCTTCTCATTTTTTTTAAGTTTATTTATTTTGAGAGAGACAACAGAGAGAGAGGAAGGGGCAGAGAGAGAAGGAAAGAGAATCACAAGCAGGGTTCCAGTTGTCAACACAGGCCTGATGCAGGACTCGAACCCACAAACCATGAAATCATGACATGAGCCAAAATCAAGAATCAGATGGCTAACCAACTGAGCCACCCAAGTGCAACCTATTCTCTTAGCATTTAATTCTCCATTATCTAGGCCCCTTGCTCTCCTCTTCACTTTAGTATGTTCGGTGTGTTTTGTCATCACTATGCTTTTCTTTGTATGTTTTCATACTGATATCCAAGCATAAGCAAAAATATACATGAGAAAATGAGCCAATGATTATAGGTTATTAGTTGGTGGAAAATATGAAAGCAAATTGCTGCTATAAGCAGTTTTGTTTTGTTTTGTTTTTGCAAAATTATATTATCATTGAAGCATATCTGGAGCCAACCATTTAGGAAGCTTACTGAAATCCAGCCAATTACAAGTCACTCTGATCATTTCTGCAAGAAGTTTTCTAGGATGTTCAAACGGTTTTGTGGTTTTGAAAGTGAGGTCATTTCATTATGATGGTGCATCCATTAATATTACAAGAATGTGGTAATTTTATCTCTTTTAAATGATAACCTTTGGATTAGGCCCTTAGCACAATATTTGGTATCATTTTGAACTCTATGATGAGGTAATTGATCTCATTGTTACTGTGTGCCAATTTCAAGGTATATAATTTGCTTGACTGTCATTTATCACACTTTATAATCACCATAGATGATGACTATAGCTTTAATGTAGTTCTATTTTGATTAGTGTAATGTCATTTCTAAATTTCATTATCTACAGAATAGACAATTTGCGTCTCTATGCCTGTCAAGACTTACACTTTACATGAAGGCTAAATTCACTTCAAAAGGTCTATCAAAACAACTTTCATAATCACTCCTTGCTTAAATAAAATGAACTGTTATTCTGAAAAATTACACTTAAGATAATAAGAATCCTTAACTGTATAGTTTAAAGAGCTAAACATCTAGGTCAGAATTTCACTAGTTTGTGAATACAAAACCAGAAAAAATAAATGACGAGTGTATCACTTATCCTATCTATAACCTCCAGAGCAGAGAAAGATGATCACCAGTATTTGTTGTCCTGTGCTTGATTCTCAGATCTTCATGAAGGCATTATGAAAGAGTTGAATTTACATACTCAGATGTAGATTGTATTGCTAGTTCTGCCACTTACTACCATTTTAGCTTGGAAAACTTATTTTCTGATTTCTAATTTATTTTCTATATAATGAAGATAATGACGTCAAGATTTTAGAGTTATTGTGAGATGATATATATATGAAAGCACTTAACACATTATCTAATAAAATTCAATATGTTCTGTCTCTTCTCTTCTCTACAATTATATCAAGCTATTTCTTTGCTTTAATTATGATCGATTAGTATTTTGTATCTTTATTTTCTATTGAAGCTGTTTAAAATTTCACAATGTTTTTATTAATTAAGATGAACTAGCAATAGATTATGTGGCTTGAGAAGGAATAATCTCCCTTTTTCTTTTTACACTACTGATATGCATGAGATATATACACATGCTGCATATTGTAAGACTCTCAGGTCATCTGAGAAGGAAGATTACATTACTGGGAGATTAGGTGGTAGACAGTGCTAGTTACCTAGTTATTATCCTTTTCCTCTTCTTACTCACTGACAAACATTTATTCATTTGGATAAGCACCAATAGCTCAAATAAAAGTATTTTGTTTTCTATCCTTCTTATTTTGGAACTTTTGAAATATTCTTGTCTCATTCTACATATTCAGTCACCAAATTATGGCCATTCTGCTTCAATTATCCATGATTGTTTTTTTTTCAGCTTTGCATACCTAGTTATACCTTTCTTTGACTCACAGAAGAGCCTTTCTCCCTCCTTTTAATCTACCAGAACCAATTTTATCTCTCAATTCCCAAGTATTCAAGGCCATTCCACAACAGTGCCATCATTATAACAGATCTATTTTTAAATTTTACATGTCATAAATGAATTGCTGGAAAACATCTCAAATAAATGGTTCCTCATAGTTAACTTTCACAAAACTATGATTAATGGCTATGAATAACATAGCTCTTTTGCTATAATCATCTTGGATTCTTAGCATCTAACATTTTGTCATATGTATGATTGCAGTTTCCTTGTGGAGTTACACTACCAAGTACTTTTAAAGTATAGGTGTATTTATGGGCACCTGGGTGGCTCAGCTGATTAAGCCTCTTCCTCTTGATCTTGGCTCAAGCCATGATCTCATGATTCATGAATTTGATCCCCTCATGAGGCTGTATGATGACTTGGGATTCTCTCTCTTCCTCTCTCACTGCCCCTCACCTGCTCACACTCTCCTTCTCTCTCTCAAAATAAATAAATTTACACAATAAATAAAATAAAATATGGGTGTATTTCTAATCACTGTTTTTAAGATGCCACTTCATTTTTAGAATTATATATTGACAGTCTGTTACAGTTATAAAAGTAAACTATGTATTTTTCAATACTCACCACTAACTATCTTCACATTTAAAACTAAAGCCCTGTTTACTGAGTACTTATTATTATTGTTGTTTTTATTTATTTTTAGAGAGAGAGCACAAGTTGGGGAGAGGGGCAGAAGGCAAGTGAGAGAGAATCTTAAGCAGGCTCCAAACTCAGCGAGGAGCCCCATGTGGGGCTTCATCCCATGACCACGGGATTATGACCTGAACTGAGATCAAGAGTCTGATGCTCAACCCACTGAACTACCCAGGCACCCCAACTGAATACTTGGCATCTTATTTATTTAATTCTCACAAAATTCCATGAGAAATAAATAGTATTATCCTTGTTTTATTTATTTTCTTTAAAGTTTTTATTTATTTATTTTGAGAGAAAGAGGGAAAGCATGAGCAAGGGAGGGTAGAGAGAGAGAGAGGGAGAGAAAGAATCCCAAGCAGGCTCCGCACTGTTAGCGCAGAGCTGGACCTGGGGCTCAAATCCAAAAACTGTGAGATCATGACCTGAGCCGAAACATAGAGTTGGATGCTAAACTGACTGAGCCACTCAGGCACCCCTTAAAGCTGAAGATACAGAGACTTGCACAATTTAGAATATATGCTTTGTAAACAGCACAGAATATACGTGCTTCTCTTTGTAACTATAAAGCAGGTGATCATAATTCCTCTTTTTTGTCTAAAAGTTATATGTGTAAATATGACCAGAAATGTGAAGCCCTTGAACATGACTGGGTATATACCAGGACTCTCCAAAATAGTTCAAAGCTACCAGAAACTTTCCATGCATAGCTTCACCAAAGAGTTCTGGAGGTAATGAAATTAAATACATATATACGCATATATATATATATATATATATATATATATATATATTACAAAGAATGATAATGGGGCACCTGGTAGCTCAGTTGGTTTAGTGTCCAACTCTTGATTTTAACTCAGGTTATGATCTCACAGTCATGGGATCAAGCCTCCTGTCAGGCTCCATGCTGAGTGTGAAGCCTGCTTGGGATTCCCTCTGCCCCTCCCCTGCTTGCACACGTGCTCTCTCTCTCTCTCCAAATACATAAACATTTAAAGTAAGAGCAACAACAAAACAACAATAATACATTTGACATTCCTTTTTTAAATTCCACTTTCACTACAAAAAAAGTAATTACATCATTCATATGTTGGGGTTGGAAATCAGGTAGGGAAGAAGTAGATTCCTTTTCTAGCTGCTGGAGGTCTACTTTATGTAAGAGATAGTGAGATTCCATTTCCAAAAATGTCACTAACTATTTTCTCAACCAATGGAACTGAAAGATACAGTTTTAATCAGCTTTCCAAAGAATATCTCTGTTCTACAGTACAGAGCCTTCTTACATTTAATTCCTATATTTAACTACTTCAAACATTAATCTCTGGTGAGATGCCGGCTTGGTGAAAGTTCTCCAACGTTTTGCTAGTTCCATTACAGTTCACTATGCATTCAGTAACTTTGATAATTTTATGTAACTTTATATAATTTTTATCATAGCATAACTATTCTGCATTTGTCATTCTGTCTAGAATAGTCTATGTCATTAAGTGTGTCTTATAACATGTCTACTAATTGGTATACACAGATAAATACAGCTCTCTGTACAACGTGTAACTCTTAACCATTGAACATTAAGAAAATAATAAGTCTGAAAATGTGTTTCTATAATTAACAAGTAGAGTTAATATTATTATAAAAGTGTGAGAAATGTTTTTATTATTTTATCAATGTGTTTTCCAGTAAAAAAAAATGAGACAAATCCACTATATTTCAGGTTATCCTTTTTTTCCCCACTTATTTAATGAAAAGTTTAGAAGACAGGTTTTCAAAGGTCACTTTTTGCTTAATATTTATCAAGGATGATCTTTTTGCAATAATGGGTTTTACTCAATTTGCTGTATTTTTACAACATTAGGATAGTGGCATTTGTAAATAAGCATACTGTTTTAGGCTGTCATAAAAAAAATATCCTTCTCATAGTCCTGGATGCTGGGAATTTTGAGATCAAAGTGATTATGGATTCATTTCCTAGTAAGACCTCTGTTACTAGTTTACACTTTCTCACTATGTTCTCACATGGCCCTTTCTTTGGTGTGGGCATAGCTCTCTCTTTTCCTCTTCCTCTTATAATTCCATTAATCCCATCATGAGGGCTCCCCTCATGACCTAATCTAGCTCTAAGTAGCTTTCAAAGGCCCTATCTTTAGATATGATCACATTGGGAGTTAGAACTCCAACACAAGAATTTGGAGGGGACTACAAATTTTCAGTCCATAATGCATACTGTTACATAGTTAATAAATTGCATTTAACATGTTATGTCTCATAGCAACTGAATCTACTTTAGCTGCCTTTGGCCCAGTTTTTGCTACATATTAGTTACAATTTAATTTCTGATTTTACCTTTCAAAAATTTCCTTTCTAAAATCAAGAATCTTCAAACAAACATGAGCAATATGAATAACATGATTCGTTAAAATGAAAGTCATTAAATTAATAGTGTGCAATTATATAAATTATAGCTACATATTATACAATGTATGGCTACATAGTGTATTATAAAGACAGCTACTCAGAAAAGTGAATATCTTCCCTGTTTAATCCATAAGAAAAAAGAATTCAGCTGTTCTACCAGAATGTGCCTAAAACAGAAAAGAGTTGTTTTGAATGTGATAAATGAGCAGGTGGCTAAGCAATGCATTTTTGACTGAGCATAGTGGATTCACACTGAGGCTAACAACGCCTTTTATTGATAATCTTCCACCATCTGTTCTGAAGATTTATTCATACAAAGAAAAAGGCAGGTGAGAATAAAGAATGCAAATAAGTGGCAATACTTAAATTTTGAATCATGCTGTGATTTTGCAAAGTGGATCAATGTTACTGTTGCTTTTAAAACCATTTAGGGGTGCCTGGGTGTCTCAGTCACTTGAGGTTCTGATTTTTGTTTTGGCTCAGGTCATGATCCCAGGGTCATGGGTTCGAGCTCTGCATCAGGCTTCTTGCTGAGTTGGAGCCTGCTTGGGATTCTCTCTCCCTCTGTCCCTCTCTCCCTTGCTCATGCTCTCTCTCTCTCTTTCTCTCTCTCTCAAATTAAAAACAATCCCCCCTCCACATATTACAATGTTTGAACCAGAACTGCTGATGGTTAACTTCCATTGGTACATTTACTGATATGGACAGAAAGGTGCTTCCAGAAATGCCAGACTCATAATGTTAAAAGGTTGGTGGAAACAATCCTAATATAACCAACTTTTATAGTCCTAATAGTTAACTTTTGTATGGGTCTGACACTTTCAGTCTGACAAAAAGAAAGGAATAATCTACATGGTCATGAGCATCTTAATAGAATTGAACAGGCAAAGTAGTATTATCAATAGAAAAGAAAAGATTATAAAACCTTAAGAGGTTAAAAACAGAGTTGCCATATTAACAGGTATTTGTTAATATGGTAGTAATCAGTGAAAGGTATTAATCATTGAACAGAAAAAATGTAGTAAGTCAACATAAGATTAAATCTGGAAGGCAAAAGGAAGAAAGACTTCTTAGTGAAATCAAAGAAAAATAGAACACCTATGTATAAGGAACTAAGGAAAAGGACTAAAGATGAAGATATGCGGAAATTGAGATGAGTACTTATCCAGAACTAGGAGCAGAAATAGCAAAGCATTTCCATAGGTGCCAAATAGATTGAAATCCAGAAAGAAAAAGAAAAACTATCTAAGATGATTATTATTAGGATAAGAGGTACTGACTTTAGAGAGACAGTTCAAAAGAGATGTGTTGACATTGAATTCTAGAATCTAAGACCGTGGATTTCAGTGAATTCATTATCCCAATAAAGCAGCGAAAATGGGCTGAGGCAGGGCAGGGGGGATGGGAATCAGCCATGTCACAATTCTGGCAATTAGTCAATGCTACAGAATTAACTGAAGACATGATCCAAGAGAAGCTACAGAACCTCAGTAAGACAGTGGGGTGTGATGTTTCAAAATGGGATGATTCCCATCCTCCCTCCCACCCCAGCCCATGGACACAGTACCCAAAGGCTAGCTGCAGTGCAGATGACAGAGAGGTCCAATGGTATTTACAGGTCTGTGAAAAGCCCTATCCACAGAGCATAGCAATATTTTTCCAAACTTTCATTTCCCTGGGAAATATCTAATCACAAATATTTGATTTGACTTAGTTCAGCTGCAATAGGAGTAGCCTACTCCAAATATATTACTGAAAAATAGTAAACTGCTGGCAACATCTCCAGGCTGTGACCTGGCCAAGACCCAGCTCCAATATCCAGCAAGCTTGAAACAGCCTAGCCCACAGCCCACCTGCCCCCAGAAACTAGCTCATCAGTGTGACAAACCAGGAGTAATAGTGATGATCCCTTTCCCTGAAACTCCAGGGGTGCCATGGCAGAGCTCAGGAGAGCCTTTGTCATGGCCTGACAGACCCTGAAGAATGCCCACCCCAGCAAAAAGGAGATCTTCTGGGAACAGCCAACCACCTTGGGAGCGCTGCATATCATTATTGGCTTGCTTGATGTCAGCTGTGGGTGATATGCTGAATGCTAACCTGAACTGTGTGAATTTTCCCAGCACCTGATAACCACTGGCCAGAGGAGTGTTTCTCTTTATTGCAAGAGCAGCTACCCTGGTCATGATAGCAAACTGCACAATTCCAAAGATTAATGTCAGCAGAAGGCTGAACCTGGTCAGCTCCCAGTACCCTGGCCTCAGTGTATGCACCTTTGCAATGGAACAGGCTGTCAATGGAACAGATATGCCCAGGTGCTCTGGAAGAGTCTCTCAGTGCTGCTCCTCTTGAAGGTCCTGTAGCTGGACTTTGCTTTCTCATCTACCTTTCTGGGCTTCCCTGCCACCTCTGCTATACCTGGATATACCTTAACCCAAATGAGAACATGTCCATGGCTACTGCAGCCCCTCCTGAAAGTCTACCACAACAGGCAAGGCAGACCATAACCACCACCTGAGCCCCAAACACCTGCTGTTCCTAGGAGCTGAGCTCAATTTGTCCTCCAAGGACTCTTTTCCAGCACCTGGCCTCTCTGAGGTTCTACTGTCTACCCTCATCCTGTCTCTAAGGGTTGGCCCACCCTTCATCACACCCAGCTCTTAGATTACTAATCCACCCCTTACATACACATGTACATACCCCACCATGGAAACAGGCACCTGCTCTCGATGTCAAGGAAATATCCCTCAGTGTTGATGTTCTGCCATCAATGATAGGTTGACATTTGGCTGGAGTAAAAAAACAAAACAAAACAAAACAAAACATTGATCTCACTTGGTGCAAACCAAAGCCCGTTCATGAATTTAAAAGGAATTGCAGAAAAAATAAACTACCATAGGGATATTTGGAAAACTCTACCATATTCAGGCTCTGTATTTACAGAAGGCCTCATGCATCCTCAAAGCTGTATGTATGCCCAGGAAATACCTGGGAAAGGGGAAGGCACCAGTCACTAACTTCTAGCTGATCTTAGAGGTCCTGAGAAAGCAAGAGGTACAAAGACTGCAAACTAGTGTCCCTTGCAAAGAGTGGACAACATGCACACAAGGCATTTAAGGAAATCTGACCATTAACTGGGTAACAAATTATATTGACTAAAGTATGGATTCCCTAAAGTAAGTTTTAAAAATAAAACAAGAACTAAAACAAACAAGGGGTAGAATAGCAGAGAACTTGATGGTTATATACTACAGAGAACAGAATCCACAGAATTATTCAAGGAAAGTGCTAAACAAATAAGCAGTATAAATAAAAACAAGAATGATCAGAAAAACCAAAACAAACAAAACCCAAATACCACAAGAACAAACTTTGGGAGGAAGAGGTGGAGGAACCTGATACCAAAGTATATTATCTAAAATGTCCAGTTTTCAACAACAGCAACAAAATATGAGACAAAAGAAAGATAAAATCTGTCACATGCACAGGGAAAAAATGTACAGCCAATAGACATTGTATCTGAGGCATAGACTTTAGAGAACAAAAGACTTTAAATCAGTTTCTCCGACACAGGCCCTCCCTGCTTGTTTCTTCCTAGTAGTCCCTCAGTAGGGTTGTTGAATTGAACTGAATGATAAAATTTTTATTTTATTTTATTTTATTTTATTTTATTTTATTTTATTTTATAGCTTTATTGAGGTATAATTTATATATAAAAATTACACCTATTTAAGGTATACAGTTTGATAGGTTTGGGCATATGCATCTACCCATGATGCTGTCACCATAATCAAGGTAATAAACACACATATTCATGAAACCTTCAAAAGTTTTCTGACAAACAACATTTTTAAATGAATATGCTCCATCTAAGGAAATCCAAAACACATTGAAATTTATGAAACAGATGCATAACATGGTGGTTATGATTTGGATGTGAGGAAAGTCTTACACTATAAATGATTTCTTATTGTATGCAGTAAAAATGCCTTTAAAGAGAAAGTTTTTTCACTGAGTAAAAATACAATTCAATTTGGAAAATTCATCTTTGCATCCCCTTTTGGAGATATATTAGCTTATGAACTAAGAAACAAATATACTTCTTTTTCTATTAAGACCATTTAAAAATTATATATATATATAGATATAGATAGATATATAATACATATATATTATATATGTATAAACTTATAGCAGTTATCACGATATTTCATAGCTCTTAAGATTCAAAATACAAAATTATATCAATAATAGACTTTTTATTGTTTTTAAATTTTTTAATTTTTTTTCACACAACACAGGAAGCTGTATTCCTCCACACAGTTCTAGAGAAAGTCAGGCTCACTTTACTATGCTGTGGTCTTGGGCTTCTCCAGTTCTCTGAAGTCATTCCTATTCATCCTGCTTCTTTTTCTCCTCACCTGCTTTCCCCTGCCCTACTTCTGTAGAAGGTTTCAGAGAACCTGGCTTCATAGACCAATCTGAAGAACAGGGTGGAGTAGCGGCCAAGCTTGGTGAGCAGAGAGACCTGAAACTGGGGCACCATCTTGTCCATTACTATCACCAATAATAGTATTTTATTTTTTATTTATTTTTTTAAAAGTTTATCTGTATTTATTTTGAGCAAGTGGGGGGAGGGGAAAAGGGAGAGGGCAACAGAATCCCAAGCAGGCTCTGAGCTGTGAGTGCAGAGCCCAGTGTGGGGCTTGAACTCACAAATCGTGAACTGAGCCAAAGTCAGGAGTGGGACGCTTAACTGACTGACCCACCTGTGCACCCCCACAATGATAGTCTTTTAAAATATTTATCAGTTATGGTAATTTTTATAGTCATAAGAAGCGTATACTTTTTGCATCTAGTATAATTTATATATTTATCAACACTCTATTGACTTATATGAAGAACGTATTTTCCATATGTTCTTCAATGCTTATTGATTTCAGAAGACAGTTAATTTTAAATGTTAAATGTTAAAGGGTGTTATATACAAATATGTTTGTTGAAATAGGCTGGTATATTCATAATTTTTATAAGCACTTGACTCTATAAAGTGTTCTGCATATTGTTACAATATAAATAATAAACTTGTGGGTACCTGAGGTACTTAGTTAAGCATCCACTCTTGATCTGAGCTCAGGTATTGATCTCAGAAAGGTGAGTTCTAGCTCTGTGTTGGGCTCTGCACTGGCAGTGAAGCCTACTTAAAAAAATAAACTAAAAATACTAAACTTAGAATTGGAACACATGATTTTAAGTAGTGGATCACTGCACAAATATTAATTAGTGTTACAAATCTGAAATGCCTTTGCCATCAAAGCAATTTAATGCAAATTATAGCAAATGATTAAATATCAGAATGATTATACCTACCTTGTGCCCTGCCAAAGATAGGAAATGACACATGAGGTTAAAACTGGAGCAAAGAAATAGAAAATCTTGACGCAAACTACCATCTCTGTATAGTTCAATTACATGCCACTAAATACCAAATGCATTCTCCACTTTCTTTAGCTAGAAAACTTCAGTACCTAGTTAATTAATGTACTTAATTAATCCATGTTCAAAATGCATGAGTAGTACTTGTTAGCACTAGTGATTACTACTCTCTGGGTGGAGCACATCTCCTTAGTGATTGTATTGAAATTTCTACAGGAGATACTTAAAGTTTAGGAAAAGACAACACGGTGACTAAATTTAGGGTAAGGACATCACTCATCTACATCTTAATAATTTCTTTTTTGAAGTTTCCACTCTTTAGTGACACCATATTTTCTAATAAGCAGAATATTTGTACATACATATAAATGGCATAAAATGTCCCCTTCTCCTAATCGCAGCCTTCATCTATTTGTTGTCTCTTAGAAATTTCTTCCAAGCTAATGCCTATATCAACACAGATAAAGTCCTCTTTCTCCAAGTTCCCTGTACTTTGGAAATCACAACATCAGAAATAACTTAAAGCTAAATTAACATCTTGATCTGGAGAAAGGGATAAAGAGAGCAGGTCTGAGAGGAGAAAAAAATGTGATATAAATTAATTTTGTCTTGGAAGTGCCTGAACTTAATTTACACAGGACCTCTCTTACTTTCTTCCCTTCCTCCCTGTAATCTAATGCCTCTGTCAAGCATTGTACATAAACTGATTTTCCCAAATAAGCCTACCTTGAATACTCCAATATATCAGAGATACCTGTTATAACCACTGAACTCTTCTATCAAAAACCATTCTCTTAGTAAACTTTGTATAGGGAAATTAATCCGGTTAAAATAATTTATATATAAATCAATTCACCTTACTTCACCAATTGATGGTACAAAAAAGTTCACACTTCTTTCAATAAACAATTTAGGACTATTCCCAAGCTCCCTGCAAAAATGGCTTCTCTAATTTAAAATTGATTTAAGAACTATTCTTTGAATAATTCATATTTTCAGGATGCTATCACAATCCTGGCTTCAGCTGATTCACAATAATTTTTTTAAACTTAGACTAAACTACCTTGGATTTGGAAAATAGCTCAACTAGCATCAGCACAGGATGCTATAAAATAGGTTTCAGTGTTGTGTCTTGAAGCCAGAAATTCCCTGCTGTCCACTTAGAACTGTTGGTCATAAGTTTTTCTATCAAAGAATCAGTAACACCACTCCTAAAGCATGGTCACCTTCATTATATTGTTCACAAGGCCTTTCCTGAGAAAACACAGGAATTGATTCTAACTGCCTATTGCTGTGGCCATGTCTTTACCTGACTGAGCCTAATAGCTTGGTGTGCAGAAGATCAGAGTTATACTTCTCAGCAATGGTTGCTAATAGATATATTATGTCATGGATGGGTTAGTATATCAGATATTCTTTGGCTTTTTCCATGCCTATCCAGTAATTTTAAGAATAGACACTTTAAAGAATAGTACTGGAATTGGATTCAGTAGATGATTCCAACGATAACCATTTCAGAATGAAAGAAGTACATGACTCAAGGGGCAAACTGCTTGTTGCCGTTAGACAAAAGCAAAATAAAACGTAATGATCAGAATCCTGCCTTAACATGACTTCATGTCTCCGAATGAATTATGAGATAAAAATAAGTGAATATATAACTAAATCACTCAGTAAAGGTTAAAGTGTTAGGAGAGAGCAGGTAGTCTCTATTCCTCTTATGTTTTCCTAACACAGGAGACACGCAATGACATCTGTTAGAGTATCACAAATAGCAAAAGTTGGCAGTCTGTGAAGTTTTAATTAAATGAAAGAAAAATTTTGAGAGTTGGAAAAATTTCTTGGTTATTGATGCCTAAAATTTATGGAAATAAGAAAATAAATTCTCGGCCATTTTTTCATTGATAGGACACATTTAAAACATCCTACCTTTAGGCCTTTTATATGTAGTCTTTCAGATAACTGAAAAAAAAACAAAAAAAACCACCATTTTCCTTTCTGTAAAGTGAAGTGGTGAATTTAAAATCCCCAATAGTGTTCAAGTGGTTAGCATAGCCTTTTTAGCTTTCTAAATAAGAAATAGAAAATTGTGTGGTTTTTGTTTTTTTGTTTTGAGTGTTTTATCTCTGATAGATTTCTAGAAGAACTGAGGAAGATTTATTGAAAAACAAATTCCACACAGTTTCTTAAATGATGAAAATTTATCCAAAGCAACAATAATTTTCTAGGAAAATATGTAACCTACATTATAGGGGAAAGCTATATTTTAGGTCTTTAAGATAAGCAGCATGCGGGGTGCCTGGGTGGGTCAGTCAGTTGAGTGTCCGACTTAGGCTCAGGTCGTGATCTCACAGTCTGTGAGTTTGAGCCCCACATTGGGCTCTGTGCTGACAGCCCAGAGCCTGGAGCCTGCTTCAGATTCTGTGTCTCCCTCTCTCTCTGCCCCTCCCATGCTCATGCTCTGTCTTTCTCTGTCTCAAAAATAAATAAAAACACTTAAAAAAATTTTCAGATAAGCAGCATGGTATTAAACTTTGGTATCACAGTCGAAAAACTGAATTTTAGTGTCAAATAATTTTAAATTTAAGCCATGGCATCTGTTATTTCTAGACATTGAGGAATTTACTAACCAAATATGAGTTTTATTTTTCTGATACGAAGAATACTAATCTTTATGGCTGTTTTGCCTTCACACAACAAATGAGGTAACAATAAAAAAAGCAAACTAAATATATGAAGCATATAAATATAAAATAAATACTTATCTCTTATATATGAGGTAAATAAAGAAAGAAAGGAAATAAAATACCTACCATAGTGCCCTAAATTATACTCAGTGAGCTATCATTGGTGATACAGTAATTAGCTAGCAATATGAAGGTGTTCCCAAGTTGTTTTTCTAGAATACAAATTGTTGATATGTACTTCTCTAACTTTTATATATGGACTAAAACTAGTTTTCCATATTAAAAACATTTTAATTGTGGTAAAATACACATAACACAGAGTTCACCATCTTAGCCACTTTTAAGTGTACGATTCAGTGGTAAGTACAAAATCCATAAACTTTTGAAAGTATCAAGGGATCACCAACTCCTGTTTCTGATTTTTTGAAATATGTGTTTGTAGTATGATGCAATATCCTCATGGGTATGGTTTATTTTTCCAATTCCCCATTGATAAGACCTGCATTCAAACCTTCTGTTAACATTCAATTACAGGTGAAAATAAACAAATATACAGACTTATTTCAATTACTAATATAAAAGTAACTAACATTAGACTATTTTGTTTTGTTTTAAAACAGAGGATGAAATCAAGGCCTTTGTAAGTTTAGTAACTTGGGTAACAATGTAATTATCTAGAACTAGAATTGAAGAACACTGATTTCTAGTTAGTCATTCTAAAAGTTTAGCAAAATTTTATTTATGTAAATAAATTATTCAAGAGGAAATAATGAATTATTTTTTCTCATGGTGATTTTTCTCGTTTACTTTTCATTATGATTTCCCTTCTATTCTTTGATAATAAGATGACTTTTTAGTGTTTTTTGTTTTGCTTTATTTCTAGTAAGACCAAGGTAACTCTTCTTATTTTGTTCACTCACTGATAAATATAAAGAAATGTATATATGAACACATTCAGCTTTATCTAACTACAGCACTTGGATAATTATATTATGTTTGTGTCATTTATCACAGAATCATCTGCCTATACTGAAATTAATGTAAGAGGCTTCTGTTTGTTGGATCAGAGCTCTAATATCATTATTCAATCTGTGAGCTGCTCCTCATTTGAATCAATAAAAGGCTGAGAGGTCTTGACAAGCTATATTTTTTCTGATATTGATCTTGATGACCAAGCTGGTGCCCTAGAGTCTAACCATTGATTTTAAAGGGGAGGCCTGTCAAGTTGGAGGCCAATTTTGGGCTATTAAACAGATCAGGTCTTGTAATTAAAGAAAATGTCAGGCTGTCATATTTTACAAGAGGGCCATGGGAATATTTTCACGCAGTTTTCAAGCAAATTAGAAAGTATGCAGACCTGCTGGAGCCAAACACATACACTAGACCCAGCATAACCTTATGCAAAAACTAAATCAATGTTCAAATGGTATGTGATGCATTGGCTTTCTATTTTCCCAAGACCCAGTGATTTAAAGAATAATTTATGATGCCTGGCTTTAATAACATGCACTGCTGCATCAACTTAAAATGTATCAAACTCTTCTGAAAGAAAGCAACATCCAAATGAAAAGCTAATTTACTGTCAAGATAATGGAGAATATCCAAACTGTATTCTGCAGCCTTTGCTTCCCCTTCTGTTTCCTTTTAGTGCCAACTGTAAATCATAACTTCTTACTCCATTTTTATTATGTATTTGCTTTATTCTTCTATCCACTCAAGAAAGATTTACAGAGAACATACAAGTAAAGAGCTGTTGAAGAGCTCATAGTAGAGTAGAAGAAACAGACCAATAAACAAAACTTGCATCATACTTCTTGCAATATAGGTGTAGGTAATATAGGTACAGTACATTACTTTTAGAAGAGTGAGTGACTAACATCTTTAGGGATATTTAGTTTTCACAAATCATGAGTTTGGGTTTACTGTATAAAAATTGAGAGTCTGAAAATTCTATGAAAGGACATGGTAAATCCTTATGTCTCTTTTACACTTCATTTCTGAGGCTAGGAATACTCTAATATTGATAATAAAATATAGAGCTTTTACAAATGGAAGAGAAAATATTAAAATACCAGAACGCAAATGAACAATTGCCCAAGGAGGAAATACAAATTAATATACACATTCAGAAAAATGTCCTTCCATGATTTCTTTATTGATTTTGCCCCTGTCTCTCTCCTTTCCTTCTGGAATTCCTATTATAAGTATTTGTTAGGACTTTGGCACATGGGTACTTTTCTTTCCTTTTATTCCTTCCACTTCAACTGTATATATTTTCTATTGACTTTAAATTCCCTAATATTATTTTTGGCTGTGTTGGTTTCTGTTAAATCCATTCAATGAGTTCTATTAAAATACTTCATCTTTTCATATATTTTCCATATTTCCTCTTTATTTAATGCCAATTGTAGTTATTTTGAGATTATTTTCTACTAACTCCAATATTTTGATCATTTAAGGGTATGCATCTATCAACTATTTTATCACTTTTATCAGCCATTTTTTCCTGTTTCCTTAAATATCTTTTTGTTGTTGCTATTTTATTTTGTTTTGTATGTTGCACACTATAAGTGATGCATACTGTTGAGATTCTGGTTACTATATGGTTTCTGTAAAAAAAATATGTTTTACTTTGTTCTGGTAGGAACAAAGTTCCTGCTTTGCTGCTGCTGCTTTGCTAACAGCTCAGAGCCTGAAGCCTACTTCAGATTTTGTGTCTCCCTCTTTCTCTGCCCCTCCCCCATTCACACTCTGTCTCTCAAAATTGAATAACCATTAAAAAAACTTTTTAAAAGAGATTTAAAGGTTTTCAACTTTTGAGACACCAATTCCTAAGAAATGCTATGAACTGGAAACAAAAGTATTTTCATAAAGATATTTATAACAGCATAATTTAAAATCTCAAGAAATTTAATGTAAGATAAATGTCCAATAATGGAACACTCTTAAATAGTGCCATAGCCATATACAGAATTATGGTGTTAATTATTTAATTAGAAAATTTTTCATAATATAATTTACACTTTTTTGCCCTTCTTTATTCTTATTTATATTAAGGTACATTACAACAGTTAAATTATTTGCAATAAATGTACATTTTAATGAATTTTAGAAATGTATACCCCTACATAAACACCATCCCAACCAAATACAGAATATTTCATAACCTGAACAGTACCCTTGTGATATTGTCATTCAATTTGCATGACAAATAGATAATCATTTCCAGATTTATATTACCAGAGATGGGTTATACCTGTTCTTGAAATTCACATAAATAATATCATAGACTATATACTTTTGCATCTTTAAATTTTCCTTAAGATATCATTTGAGATTTGTTCATTCTATTGAATATATCAGAAAATTTTATTTTTATTTGTGAGAAAAATCACAATTTTTAAGCCTCTATTGGCTAAATTTGTCAAACATTTTTCTGCCTTTATTAGGATGAGTATTTACATTTTTTCTCCTTTATTTTTTAATATAATTAATTAGTTTGATTAGCTTTTAATTTTTTTAATGTTTATTTATTTTTGAAAGAGAGACAGAGTGCAAGAATGGAAGGGGCAGAGAGAGAGGGAAATATAGAACCCAAAAGCAGGCTCCATTCTCTGAGTTGTCAGCACAGAGCCCAACTCAGAACTTGAACTCAGGAGCTGTGAGATCATGACCTGAGACAAAGTTGGCCTCCCAACCCATTGAGCCATCCAGGGGCCCCAAGTTTGATTGGTTTTTAAATAGAAAACCTAGCTACCATTTTTTTTTTCCCACAGTACCATATCTATCTATCTATCTATCTATCTATCATCTATCTATCTATTTTTATATATTGCCAGGCTTGCTCTGCTAATTTTTTTATCAAAAAAAATTTGTGCTCATACTTAGGAAAGCCATTGTTCTCTCTATATTTTTTATCTTGTAATGCCATTGTCAGATGTTGTTTTCGGGTTGTGCTGACATTATCAAGTGAGTTGCGAATGGAGATCTATTAGCCACAATTAGGGAGTCGTATCTTCTTGGCCACACCCAGTAGAGTGGAACTTTCCATTATAGTGTGAGGGGTGATGGGGGTGGAAAGAAAGAGCAAGTCATGGCTCAAGTAACACAGACTCTGGCACTTATAACAGATTTAGTAGATTACTTGAATAAATGTCTATTCATTTGCTGTGTACTCTAAGGACAATTCCCAGAGATTTAGATATTTTTAAAAAATAATTTTCACCAATTATGGTTGTTTCATTAGGGAGAGAGTCCAAAGAGCTCATCACATTACCATTCTCAAATTTGTTCCTTGGGGGCTCTTTTTACTAAAAATAAAACATTCTTATTTTGATTTCTTCAAAAGGTTCTAAAAATGACCTAACACTAGATCTATTTTTACATTCTTGAAATATAGAACCTTTCAATAAGTCTAACTCTTAAAATCAATAGAATTATAATTTTAAGGAAATTGTACCTTACTATTCATGACAGTTTCTTGTAATACTAAAATTGACCATATTCTTAGTTGTGCATATAATATTCCAATACCTGTAATTCTCTGATCATCTTCAAAACTCCAAAGGAAGATTAAGAAATACTTTTCTAGCTTCTTATCTGAAAATTATATCTTAATCCTATTTACTACCTAGAGATATAACTTGCAAAATTCTCTTTAGAATTTAATATCTCCTAAACCACTGTCACTGAAAATATCACAACAGATGGCTCTTTTGTTGGCTGTCACTGTCTTTCAGCCAGGAGAGAAATTTCAAAAGGCCTCCAATTCATTCTTTGATTGTGATCAGGCCTGCACCATCTAAAATGAAGTATCAGAAATGCAATAGAGAAAATTTGTTCCAGTGAAATTTGGGTACATATTTTACATCAATCCAACAGACAAAAACAAAACAAAAAACAAATTAAACAATACATAACAGTGGCATATATATTATTTGCTTCCTTAGAAATTGCAATGGACTAGCAAGGCTCGAGAGCAAAAATAAATAAATATATATATATATATATATATATATATATATATATATATAATAAGATGTGCCTGCACTAAAGACAACATAGGTTGTTTTGAAAAATGATCTTGCCACATACTTTCTTTCTGACCTGAAGTAAATTATATCGTCTCTGTGTGAGTCTTGAATTCCTTATATGTTAAAGATTATGATGTTGATTATCTTTATGATATTGCTGCGAACATTAGATATAGTGTTTCACACAATGTGTAAAGTTCAGGAAATACATTTTTTCCTTCCATATGATACATAATAGTTTCTACTTTAATATTCTTTCTCCTTCAGCAGAGGCAATAAAATATAACCAGAAAGTTAAGAAAATGGCTCTACCCAGTTTACCTACATTGAATTATATGGTGTTGGCAAATATTATTTAGCCTTTCTGCATAGGATCGTTGTGAGAGAGAGTTCAAATAGTGTATGTGAAGTGTCAAGAATACTCTGCAGCATTTAATAAGTATTCAATAAATATTAACCATTGTTACTATATTCTCAAAGATCATATATAGTAAATAGGGGAAAAAAAGAGTTCAGAGAAATTAAGGTATTAGTTCTAAAGCCTTCAACAATTAAATGGCAAAAAGCAATTAAAACAATGGAGATGGGATTTCAGGTCTTCCATTGAGAGGTAATAAGATTTTCATGAATAAACTCATTGTATTCACAGTTTGGAAAAACAAGGGTGACTTTAGTAGAAAGAGAGCAGAAGAAATAGATAAAAGAAGCGGAGCATCCAGAGCTGTTTGGAATCACATTACACCTAATTTATAGACAGATTAGGCTTTTTCTCAGGCATCATCACATTATCCAAGATTCTAAGATTTTTGTTGATGTTGTTTCCTACTCTTTTTTCTAGAATACTAAGCTCAGTGAATAGAGATCAAATATAAACCAAATAAAGTTTAACAATCAACATATAGGATCACACTAGTAAAATAACTTCATAAATGTAGGTCATGATTGAGGAGTGAAAACAAATTAACTTGAAATATGTAAATCATTGTGACCCATTTTTAGCTTGAATTATTTGTCTTTTGACACAGATTTTCACTTTGGTTAATACATTTTTATTTGAATCTTTAATTTCTAAGATCAACATGTCCCTCCATTAATTTATTCTAGACTCAAGCCTTTTATAGACAGCTAAAAATGTGCTGAGGTGTTAACACTGAAACAGCAAGAAAATTCTCACCTGTTGAATGAGAAGACCAAATGATTTATTTAGGATTTTAAGAGGATCCTTCCTGCTTAGGTGAATTTAATTTACCACAGAACACAGACCCTGCATATAATATAAAGCACCTTACTTAACCTCCAAGTGTACATTTTCAAAGAAAAATTTGTTTCTTTTTCAAGACTGATTAATTCACATGAAATTAATACTCACTAATTTTGTATTTATTGATTAAAAAGGTCATTTAACTTGTATATAATAATCAAAACAACTGAAAATCAAATATTTAATCTAATAATTTACATCTGGATTAGAAGTTACTGTGTTTACAAAAATGTGCCATAGTTTAAAAAACAATTTTAATGTTTGTTTATTTATTTATTTATTTGAGAGAAAGTGAGAGCATGAGCAGGGGAAGGGCAAAGAGAGAGGGACACACAAAATCTGAAGCAGGCTCTAGACTCTGAGCTGTCAGCAGTGTCCTACACTGGGCTTGAACTCATGAACCACAAAATCATGACTGTTGCAGACTATGAGTCTGGGGTTCTCTCTTGTCCAGCGAGAGAGCAGATGCAGAAATGAAAACGAGAGGGGCGCCTGGGTGGCGCAGTCGGTTAAGCGTCCGACTTCAGCCAGGTCACGATCTCGCGGTCCGTGAGTTCAAGCCCCGCGTCAGGCTCTGGGCTGATGGCTCGGAGCCTGGAGCCTGCTTCCGATTCTGTGTCTCCCTCTCTCTCTGCCCCTCCCCCGTTCATGCTCTGTCTCTTTCTGTCCCAAAAAAAAAAAAAAAAAAAAAAAAAAAAAAAAAAGAAATGAAAACGAGAGAGGTTAATGTCCAGAAGGAGAAAAGAGCCCTGAACAGGGGTTTTGTCTCCGTATTTATTGAGCTCTGAAGGTTTACATATGTGGTGAATGTGCAGAAGAAAACAGTAAGATAGTGACTATTAACTTGTGTATGTAAGAAGCAAAGGATTGGGGGGGGGGGGCGTTAGAAGTTGAGATTAAAGCACAATGTTATATTGGCACTAGACGCCAGATGGACAGTGTTTCTCTGTGGGCAATATAGCCAAGTAGCTGTTACCTCTAAAGTTTAAGATTGCTGGAGCATGCTGCCTCAGGGCTAATAAGGCACCCTTTTCACTAGCTAATCTTGGGGGTCTTCGCCTGTATCAGCTTTTCTTCTCTAAATGTTCTTGGATATGTTCCTGCTGAGGAGGCAGCTTTCTACCCTAAGCCTTGTTTTACTTAATGACTAACTTTGGCCGCTTTTACCCTGCGGCAGCTTTCGGCCCTAAGCCTTGTTAACCCATTGGTGCAAGGGTACAGAATTCTTAAACTTATTTCCCATACATGACCTGAGTCAAAGTTGGATCCTTAACCAACTGAGCCACCCAGGCACCCCAAAAATGTGCCATAATTTTATATTACTTTAGCCTTAGTCATGACTTGGACTTGAATGACTTAATAAGGAATTTGTCCATAAAAAGATATTCTGGGATAATCATATTTTGGGCTCAATGTAAAAAAGAGTGGTGGATTGTCTTGCTGGTAGTATTTGGGTACGTAAGTCAGAATGTAGGTATGAACCCATTTTAGCCTAAAAGGGGTAAGAATTAGGTGATATGTTAAAGCCATTTGACCATGTATAAGCAAATTGCAAGATCCAGGTAGTGAACATATATTCAATACATTGAGTAATGCTAGTTTTGAAAGTGTGTATAGTTGATCGGTAACATTACATATATGAAAATTCATGTCACGTAATTTTTCTGAATAATCATTTGTTTATTTAATTAATGAAACTGTTACTAGTCCAAGTGGAATGGGTGCACATATATGCTTTATGTAATATTTTAAGCAATTGAAATATTTTAGCAATTCAGTTGCTCTTTTTTCTTTTTTCTTTTTTTTTTTAATATTTTAAACTGATTTCTACACCCAATACGGGGATTGAACTCACAACCCCAAGATCAAAAGTCACATGCTCCACTAACTGAGTCAGCCAGGTGCCCTGCCACAACAATCCAGTTGCTTCTAAAAAATCTAGCAACTATACAGTTTGATAGCAAGAGTATATCCTATTATTTTACCCACATGAAGAAATCTGAATTGCTCTTTCACTCATTCCATAAAGATGGATATGATCAGACTAAGCATGGTATATAGTATATATTTACGGTATCTTATTGGAAATAGCTGTGTTCAGTGGTTCTGTGGTGACTCTGCTTGTAAATACTAGCTTCACTTTGATCATCAAACAGCAAGAAAGAGTAATTTCTGGGCCAAGAAAAAAAAAAAAAAAGAAAATTCAGCCTTCAGTGGAGCAAGATTGGAAGAAAATTCAAGGTGGAAGTAAACTGAGTCATGGATTGGCAACACAGCCAAAAGAATATGTTAACACAATATCCATTAATATTGCTGCTATTAATTGACAGCAGGAAGTGAAGGAGAGTAGAGAAAGAAAAGAGGGAAGAGGATGAAAAAAGGAGAAATTAGAGAAAGACAAGAAGGGAGGAGGTATACAAATTTAATTACATCCATAATGTTTTAGGAATGTGCACCACAGTCAATGTGAAAGAATATTTTGGGAAAATATAAAAAAAAAGAGTGGCTTTATGGAAATGATAATATTTGTCATGTATAATAAAGGTTGGGATTTTATAAAATTGGGGACTCTGATTCAGTGACATGGGGTGGGCCTGAAATTCTGCATTTCTAACAATCTCCTTGGCAGTGCTTGTGTTGCTGTTCTGAAGACCACATCTTGAGTAATGAGGTAATAAAAGGTGGGGACGATGTTGATGTTTATTCCAGGCAGAATTAAGAGAACACTTAACATCACGGAAGAATGAAAGTGTTGCCTGATGAACTGGGGAATCCGTAGGCCCTGTGGCCTCAATCCAGAAAGATCCAAAAGAGTCGCTGAAGGTTCTTGGCCTTGTCACGAGAAGGAATTCAAGGACAGACATGTAGCACCGTGGATGAGTAACACAAGCAGGAAAGTTTATTAAACTGAAAAGTACACTCTCAAGATATGAGGGTTATATATAGAGAGAGAGTGCTACTTTTGACAGTTGTTAACTAGGGGGCAGGACCTTTATTACCTGGGGCTAGAAGCAGGGTTTCTTGCTTTTTCTTCCTGATTTGGTCAGGGGTATCCTATCAGGGCATCCTCCATCTTGGGCCTGTCTGGTTTGATCCAGCCTCCTTAGAGTGCTTCCAGGACAGGCTTCTGACCTTCCCAATAGCTGACTGTCAGGCATCCTGTTAGAACCTAACTAATGGCTGACTCTAGTATCCCCCCCCCCCCCTAAGGACTCTAAAATCTTTTAAGGGTAAGTGGGTGATGCTCCATCTTCAGTAACTACTTCATGCTAATGTGGGATGTTGACCCTGCCTGAAGCCCTTGCAAGGAGTCCTTGCTATCTAAGTTTTAGAGAGTCTGGATGGACAATGGGGAGTAAAAGGAAGTTGTGGCTCAATCTGGTGCGTGTTGATGGTCATTTGTTTCAGAGTTGCTTTGGACCACCATCTGAAGATTTATCTGGCTGAAGCAAGAGGAAATAAATTCTGTCAGTAACTTTAGGATACAAAGTCCAATCATCAGAATAAGGAGTATTCTATTAAGGGTCCAAAAAGAGGATATAACCATGAAAGGTCTGGAAACCAGTAGAACAAGGAGTCCCACCAGGAGGAGAAGGTAGGGTGGGTTTATGGGGAACCTTTGTCCAGTTAGTTACTGTCACAATGACCTGAAGGCTTTCTTAAACCTCTCCAGATGAATTGATCCATACATAGCATGATGTGCTCATATTTTTGTAAGAATGTAGTGAAGGGCCGTTTGTAGCAAAGTGACTTGCGGGCTTATTTATATGTATTCTTGCTTCACAGGAGAAGTTAATACAGGTGTAGCAGTTGGTGTTAACTGTCATATAGACTTTGTTTTGTTTAGCAAGAAATCAGGTAATTACTAAGAGGAACTATGGAGACAAAAGAAAAACATAGGTTAATGGTTGGAGCAAATTATAAACCCAGTGTCTGAGTCTCAAGTGCTGTCAGTGAAATTTCTAAATCTCAGTCTCAAAGCATCCTCAGATGGAGTGGGAGCAGGCAGTGGTAGTTAGATGGGTTTTTCTGGCTTGTAATTCCAGTGTCTTTGGTGATCTTTTTTTGAAAATGTCTTTTTATTTTTGAGAGAGAGGGACAGAGAGTGAGCAGGCGAGGGACAGAGAGAGAGGGAGACACAGAATCTGAAGCAGGCTCTAGGCTCTGAGCTGTCAGCACAGAGCCCGATGCAGGGCTCAAACTCAGGAACTGCAAGATCATGACCTGAGCTGAAGTCGGATGCTTAACTGACTGAATCACCCAGGCACCCCTCTGGGTGATCCTTTTGAATGTCCCATACACCAACAGGTACAAAGATGGTCTATATGTGAGTTTTATGGCAATTTCTTTGAAGTTGACTACAATTTGTCCAACTTCAGTTTTCAGGGCTTCAGGGGAAACAAAAAGCACTTTCGTTTTTAATGACCTTAAGTCAAGAGAATGGAATAAGATTGGAAAGTTGGAGAGATATAGCCAGATATTTGAGGAAACCTGAGGAATTTAGAGTCTAGTCTAGTTTATAGTAAATAGTATTAAAATCTAGTATGTACAAAGATACTAGGAATGTTAGTGAAACATTTTCTCTTTCTGAAATCACCCTCATTTCCATTAAAGAGAGACAAATTAAGACTAACTCATTGTAAAACAAGTCCAGTTTTAACAAACTTGGCCTAATTATTTACATAAACTCAGCAAGAATAGTGATGGTCATATAAGTTTTAAAAATCTGGTTTGCTAGAACTTTTCATAAGGAATCTCCAGATTGAAGTTTTAATAGCTTCTTGAAGCCAGAGCCAAGCCAAATGTCATCAGACTTGCCTGCGACACATATAAACATGGGTGAATTCCTCTTCTTGAGGTCCCCAAAATATCGTGAGGTTCGTGCACCTGCCAGGAAGTGACAGTCTTCACTCATCTGAAAAGGCTGCTGAGAACTTTGTAAGCAGTATCAGGCCAACATTTCCAATGGGCTCCACAAAGTCAACCTTAGTTCCTTATAGCTGTCTGGTCATATCTGAGTCTATGCTTGTCTCTCTCAAATATGACATTCCAGTCAAAGACTTGGTAATATAATCAATTTCCAGTAATGTCTTGTTACAAAGATAACAGATCCGCATTGACCTTATGCAAATAATTATATTGATATGAAATAAAGAATATTCACCCAGAATATTCTGAATTTCAGAGGGTTTGGGTAGGGAGCAAAGCTAAATGTTTGAATTTGTTCACAAAGGGATATCTTATCATATTTCTGTAAGTCATAAATATCTTAAGAAAAAAAATTCCTCAATCTGGAAGAGCAAACATTAGAGAACCAACAATGTTTCAAACAAGAGTCATAAAAAGCAATAATCATCTTCTTCAATTCATTCAGTGCTATGTTATTAATTCCTGTTCTGTGTGAATGCAGCTTTCCCCTTAGTTCCAGAAATTACTACCCAGTTGAGTTTTATGATCTTAGAGATATCAGAAACCTGTATTTGTTAGAAATTCCTTTTCATGAATCTCCTTGAAGATGAAACACATTTTACAAGAGGATAAGAACAATAACTATAGATGATAAAAAAAATAAAAACCTCAGAAATAGACATGGTTAAAGATCTGATGACAGTCCATTGTAATGCAGTTGACAAGGAAATCTAGATATTTCTATGACATAACCTTTTAGTAATTAAAATGTCAAGTGATGACCTTATACCAGAATATATTAAAACTTTAGGAATTTCATATAATTTCTAGAATAGTTATAGCATTTACCCTTCCAATACAACCTAAGGAGATGTATTATCATTTGTTTGACAACGCTTCCCAAATAACTTAACATACCAAATGAACAAGCCTAATTAGTAGAAAAGATTTCATTTAGAATTCAAATCCTGGGAAATTTGTCTAAAAACTTCAGAAAGTTTAAAGCACAGGCCTAAATAGAAATAAAGATAATTATAAATTTAATATTTATATTTAACCAAGGTGGCATTAAGGGATTCTATAGAAAATTATACAATTGTTAGCAAAACTTAGCTCATATAATATTAAGAAAATTCAGTTTTCTTAAGTAATTAAAGACCTGATAAAGACAAAACATAGAAACTTTTGTTTTCTGGGCAGAAAAAAAAACCACTTTGTTTACAATTTCTTACTGAGATCAGGAGAACATCCAAGAAAACTTCATCTTTGTAATAGAGAGAAAAGCTGAATCTCATTTTTATACCAGTATACTTTTAAAATCCATTCATTACAATCTTAGTTCTGACCACACAAAAAATTATTTTCTAAAGTTTTTCTTCATTAACCTTCTACAATTTTCTTTTTTATTTAGATTTTTCCCCTGAATGTATTTCCATTCCTTATACATTTTTTTAATCAAAAATGTATCTGACTTTTCCTACATATAGAGCTACTTCCCTTATTTCTATCAGTGTTAATTACATTTACCAGAATTTTAATTCTTAGAAACCTCAGTCTCCAGTGAAAATTAAGTAGTAACCGATTGTGAACTGTTTGTTACACCAGAGTTTTTTAGAACCGTAGTTTATGAATACATTTCATAAATTCAAAAGCCAAATATTTTTCAATAGTACAATCTTTCAATAAAGCATAAGGAATATTTGTTAATAAACCCAAGTATCCTCAGTTTCTCTGCAATAATAAGCCAAAAGCAAACTTATATTCAGTAATCAATACTTTCATTTTTTTTAATAAAAGACTTAGATATCTAGTGAATTCAATCCAATTTGTCATTTAACTTAGCAAAACTTAATCCTTTTTTTAATGTTTATTTATTTTGGGTGGGGGCGGGGAGAGGATGGGCAGAGAGAAGGGGACAGAGGATCCTAAGGAGGCTCTGTGCTGATAGCAGAGATCCAGATGTGAGGCTCAAACTCACAAACGCCAGGATCATGACCAGGGCCAAAGTTAGATGTTTAACCGACTGAGCCACCCAGGTGCCCCAACTTAGCAAAGCTTTAAAGTTACAGATTACTGAAGATTTTGAAAACTATAAATCTTTTTATTTACTCAATCTGCTTGTTCTTATCAATTACCCATAAAATGTTACAAGACAGACAAACTTATCTATCATTTTAAGTCATCTTTTTGTTGACAAATTGCAACAGAGATAACATGAGCTTATTCAATCTTTAGTAAAACTTGGTAGAATAAAAGTTTTATTTTAATGCTGATAACTCTAAAGACATGTCTATTTTAATTAAGTCAACAGACTTAAATTAGCATTAATACCAAATGTACTATACCATCTTCAGTAGAAAGTAATTTGTTCCCTATGGTCAATTTTACTTGAGCTCCTATGTGGAAATCTGAAGTGGGTGGTTTAAGTCCAAGGCAACTCTGGGGCCCCTTAATGCTGACTTGGTGCTTCAGTTTGAACCTCATAAGGAGGCAACCCATCAGCTTGGGGTGTTTTGTTTTGTTTTCCTCCTCGGTGGCAAGTGTAGGAGGAACAGGGGACAATGGTGCCAGAGGCACTGAAGATGGTATAGGAGCCCATTATGCATGAGCCATGAGCATGCTGGTGCCCAGACAGGAGAAGAGGGAGCTGGAAACAGCAAGGCTGGAGTGGAATAAAAGCACAGAGGGCAGAGGAAAAGGATTCCTGGTCCTAAAGCTCATCATCTTAGACACATGCACAGATACCTTTAAAAAAAAAATGAAAATAGGCAATTCATGTTGGGCCAGAGAAGACAGGGCACCTTCCTGAAATAAAACGAGCTTCAGCAGCTGCTTGGAATATTCCTTAAAGTCCCCATCCCAAGGTGACTAACAAGACAATTGGCTCCAATTATCACAACCCAGGAAACCAATGAGGGAGAAAACCCCACAAACAATAAGAGTCAGGCAACATTTGTCCATTCCTCTCAAGATATATTTCAATCTGACACAGAAAAGAAGAAGCAAACAAAGAGGAGACGAGTGACTCAGGAAAAATAGAAGGAGGTTATTTATAGGATCTTGGCAGCAACCTGTGTATAAGAGAGACAAAGGGAAGGCACATAGAGAACTTGTCAAAACACAGGTAAGGGGGCAGAATAACAGAAGTAGAAGGGCCTATTGATGGAAAGAGGGGAAGAAGGTGAAGAGAAGGGTATCCTCAGCTTCCTAAGGAGTATGGACAGATCAGGGTTTTGGTACAGGGCCATAAAGGCCTAACCATATGAAACTTTGGCCCATTATACAGAAGAGATCACGTTGTAATATGGTGTTATAGTTAAGACTACTATTTGTTTTTTTCAGATATTCCCATCCTCTAGTTTATATTCATGCCAATATAAGTACACTTGGGAAGTGTTACAAAAGAAGTACACTTGGAAAGTTAAGCATAGGAGTCATCAGGGTCAAACTGGTCCTAATTTCTCAAGATGTATCTCAAGGGAGTGTCAGATGGGATCTAGGATTGGGTATCCACTTAAAGGAAAGATAGACAGTGACAGTAACCTGAGCTAGAGACATCCCTGCTGAACCCCTAGACAATTGCCTTGGATAGAAAGGGACTCCCTCAAATTATCATTCCAGGTTCAGATGGGCATCCCTCACCTGCAGACCTCTTTGGCCTAGTGCACCTCCCGAACAGGGAACACCCGCTCATCCTTTCTTTCAATCAACAGGAGTTTCCTGAAGAGACAAGTCTCCCCTGCACTAAGATGGCATTTAATCTGGCCAAAAAGCAATTTTTGTTTTCTTTTTTTAGGCCTTTTAATGGGAGCTGATCCTAGTGTCTCAAGGTACACCTTAAGGGAAAATCTTTGGAGGCATAGGTGGAATTTTTCATTGTCTTTGGGAGAGAGTTGACTCCTATAAAAAGGACCAACTAAACCTGGGCTCCCATCATTTTCAAGAGGGTACTCCAACCCTCTACTGAGAACACCAATGGAAGATCTTCATTTGATAACCCCAATGAAGCCCAGAGTCCTATTATACCAAGGGGAGCTGATTTTGTCCTAGGATATCAATAGGGCCTTAATTAGGAATTATCTTGGAGAATTCTTATGGTGAGTGGACTGGGGGCATCCCCATCCCCAGCCTGCTGTCCATTCATCTCATCACAGTGGCTAGCATGCCCTGTGATGACCTGGTGTCCCAGGGCCTGTACCTCATCTCAGCACTGCAGTTCTAGGAGTGTCAGCCTTCCTGAAACCCCTCAACAAGAATGATAAAAATCATGTCCCATAAGTAACTCTGAGAGGACATCATCTTGACTCCAAGATCTCTGAATATTTCATTCCCCTCATTCTGGTAGGCCTCTCAACAGTTAGTGACAAATAATGGCAGCCAGGGATAGGGGTCCCTTTGATGGTCTAAAATATTTCTTGTCAGACCCACAGAAATCTTTTGATCTCTTCTAACTTGCCACTAGTGCAGGTAGAATCAACCTCTATTTTCCAATTCTCTGAATCCCTGAATTGCTTGGATTGAATGGCATTCAATTAAGTGGTGAACTGAGGCAAACCCACAGGGAAAAATCTCATTGGGCAGGATCCCTTGGTAGGAAGTAAAATGCCTTATAACTTGTTAGTTACAGGATCTCTGGGATAGGTGGCAGAACACCTTGCAGGTTTCTTTGCCCCACCACCAGCACAGGAGAATGTGGAAGTAGGTATGAGAGGAAGCATGGTGATGGTGGGGGATCACAGCATCTCATACCCAAGAGACGTGGCATAGAACTTCTGGACACTGCACAGCATAAGGGCAAGCCTCTGCCACTCTCACTTTTCAAAGTGAACTCCAACGCATTCAATTTGCCCAATATTAGCCTTGAGTTGTCCCACTTCCGCAGTTGTCAGAGAGAGCAGATAAACATAGTTGGTCAGAAAAGATGAGATAAATAGCACGAGACACTAACACTTAAGGGAAAGATCCACAGAAATATTTCTGATGAGATAGAGACAGCCTGAAAATAATGGACAGTCACTTAGGGATTAGTGTAGTGGATCTCGGTGTGGTGCTTGTGAGTGTTACTTCCATGAGTGGCTGTGAAGCACTCTTTAACGTGTCTCAGTTTCACCCACTGGACGTTTAAAACATCCATGGGGGCTCGGAGCACTAGATGGTCAACGCTTATATGTGTGTCCCTGGGTGAGCTGGAAATTAATTACCTTGAGAAGTAGTTCCCTATACAACTGCTACATATCTAGAGGAATGACTTCAGATATTTCCCCAGGGCCCTTACTCACCTAAGAACACCTTTCAGTGGGAAGGAACAAGTGTCTCTTTATTCTTCAGAACTGAAAATCAGTCTCTCATAAATGCTACCAGACTGTGCTGTTTCTGGACAGATCAGAAAGAAAGAGTTAAAAAAAAAAAAAAAAAAAAGGAAAAGTGACTAAGCAACTCCCCAGCCAGGGGAGGCAAGAGTTGGAGACTCACCAGTGAAGAGGGTTGTGCAACCTGCTGTTACCTTGTTCCTTCCTGGTCCCCAAAAAGATGCTGCTGGGTGAACTGGGAAGTCCTCACGCCCTGAGGCCTCAACCCAGCCAGACCTGAAGGACTCGCTGAAGATTCTTGGACTTGTCACAAGAAAGAATTCAAGGACAGACACGTAGCACAATGAATGACTAACAAGCAGGAAAGTTTATTAAAGTGAAAAGCATACTCTGGAGATATAAGAGCAGGTAAAGGAATGAGAAAGAGAGCAAGAGAGCATGCAACAAGTAGGAGCATATGCTGTGTGCCCCAGGGGCTGGATTTCTATTTTTTATGGATTGTTGTGAACTAGGGTTGGAATATTCATTACTTGGGGAAGGAAGCAGGGTTTCTCACTTTTTCTTTCTTGATATAGCCAGGGGTTTCCTGTCATGGCATGTGCCATTTTGAGCCTGTCTGGTTTGATCCAGTTTCTTATGGAGTATGGTTAGGATAAGTCTCTGACCTTCCACAGCTGGCTGTAACTTCTTCAATGCTGACCTCCAGGTATCCTGTTAGAACCTAACTACCTGCCTACTCTAACAAAAGCATTTGGTCTGGTGACTATTCCACTGGATATAAAGAGACTGTCAGATAATGGAGTTGGAAAGAAAAGAGTATAATCAGCCTCAGCAAAAGGTTTCTGAACACTAATTTTTGGCAAAGGGAAGCCTTAAAAAAGCCTCTGTTCATAAGTGTGGTGCTGTAGGTCTGTAAAGAAGCAAACAGGTTATAGTTTAAAGGACAGAACAAATTGAAGTAGAGCAAGGAAGAGGGACAGGAAAAAGTGTTAGGAGGCCACTGCTATTGCTTAATGAAAGAAACCCCAGGCTGAACTTCAGTATTGAAGATGGATCCAGATTTGGCACCTTTTCTGAGTTATAATTATAGAATATAGTGAAATATTAGTTGGAAAAGTTGGGGTAAAAATATATGTCAAGGAGGGGCACCTGGGTGGCTCAGTCGGTTAAGCGTCCGACTCCAGCTCAGGTCATGATTTCACGGTTCGTGGGTCAAGTCCCCACATCAGGCTCTGTGCTGACAGCTCAGAGCCTGGAGCCTGCTTCAGATTCTGTGTCTCCCTTGCTCTCTGCCCCTCCCTTACTCATGCTCTGTCTCTCTAATCTCTCAAAAATAAATCAATGTAAAAAAATTAAACATAAATCAAGGAAAATAGTACTTTATATTTTGTTTTATTTTGTTTGTTGTTTTTCCCCCGAGTAACTACATGGATGAAAAAGCCATAGGAAAATGGGTAATATTGAAAAAGTTGAAGTTATGGGGTGACACGAAAATAATAAGGTTGAGGGACCTGCAACATGTCCATATGGGTATATTGATTAGACCCTTAGAGTTTTGGAAGATAAATCCTAGAAATGGGCTACTGATGTTGGTAATTAGACAGTGAAGCGTGTGTACTGATTATCTACTGTAAGCCAGTAATTTGTTCATAGTTTAATTCATAGTTTAGTTCATAGTTTAATTATCAGGCTGCTATAACTTTAGCAAAGCAGTTTTCATAGAATGGTACAAATGGTACAAATGGTACAGAAGTAAATGAATTTGTGTACCTTGTGGGAATGTATGGACATGTGTATATAAATATGAAATGTGAACTTGGGAAAGTAATGTCTGTGATATTTGTCTTTTTAATTGGATAGTAAAAGGGAGCATATGCCATTTTTTTCTAGAGGGGCTATTCCTATTTTCTGATTATGTGTTCTGGTGACAGATGTCCCCAGAAATGTGTCTACAAGCTTTTCTCCAAGGCCAAGGGCATCCTGTAGACACTGACAAATAGGTTATTAAATTACCATATACAAGATTAAAGCTGGTGATAATTGCAAACCAGAAAGTAATTGATGATGCCACACAGTTTGTCAATACTCAAATCCCTAGTCAACAGTATGACTCCCTAAAGAAAGGCATCTTCCTACTGCCCCTTTGTTACTATGTATTGTACCAAAATTAAGTCACAGAGTTTAGAAAAGACATGATATATTAAAATTGTTTATACATTTTTTACGAAATTCTAGAATTATCTATTAATGTCAGTCATTTTCCTATACCTGGGCAATTTTCTGTAATTAGAAAACATATAGTTATCAAACAAGACATTCAAATGTTGTACATCTTTCCTCTATTTGAAATTTTCAAATGTACTCTCTTCCATGGAAAACTATGGGGTGAGGAATTATGGAATGGTTTTAATTCAAGTCATTTCCTCCCATGACACACATGTATATGAATTACAGAAGGTTTAAGCATGATGTTCTAAGCACCTCAGTTAGTCTTCAGTTTTGAAATTACTCTCTTAAACAGAGTAAAAAAATCCTTTAATTTCATTGATGTGAAGCAAATCCCCCTGCTTCAATTAAGAGCAATTGGAGGGAACAGTGATAACAGAAGTCCACCTCCTAGCAGTGTATAACTAGACAATTAGGGACTCTGGCAGTGAGCCAGACTGTCAGGCTGTTTTTCATGGCTGTTACTTTACTGACAGTACCTTCATGACATTTGTACCTTGACACCAGAAGTGCTAACAGCTGCAGCACCAGTGGTAGAAAGGCAGGAAAGACCTTTTTCAGCTTTAGTTGCTCTCACAGATTGTCAGCACCCTAAGAGAATAAAGTCTGTAGAAACTGACTTCAGCCTGCTATATCCTTTGTGAAGATTTTTGGTGTGGTTTCTGAAAAGCAGTTTTGTTCTATGACATTGGACTTAGGGGAGGTATGACTTTTTCAAGATAGCAGACACGTGTGGTAAACGTGTGACAAATGGCAGTAACAAGGTTGGTCTGGGAGTTCATGGTTTTGTGAAATGAAATATTTCAACAACCAATTCTATGCTTGGTAATTTGCTACAGGCAGCCCTTTTGACCCCAAACTGAGGAAGCCAAAAAAGACTAAAGACCAAAAATTCTAGTTATCTTGAAGTTGGATGGTATCCATAACTAAGAGTGACGGAAGTAACACTGTGACTTGTAGTGGCTGTTACTAATGGCAGAGCTTCAGACTGTCAGGAAATGAAAAAGGTCAGAAGACAAGTGCACATATGTGAGAAAAGAGTTCAAATGATAAAAGATGAGATGTGATCTTAGAAAAGTTTATATTTGGAATTGTACCAGTCTGTCTTAGTGTTTTTAGGGTTATTCTTGGCATATCAGTGCATCACTAACATTTGGACATACTCTTGAGAACCAAGGTCCAAAAAGGCATACACTACTATTTACTATCAGGGTGCCAATATGCACTGATAGCTCTTTCTTCATAAATTAAGTTCCTTTCTTATCATTTTAGTGTTCCTACCATTTTGGCCTGAGAAATTCAAATAATTATTTAATGAAATATAATTAACTTGCCATAATTGGAAGAGCATTTAAGAGACATTTTACAACAATTAAATTACTATAATACAATTTCCTATAAATGTTTTGATACTAATAGCATATGCGGAGTGTATGAGAATATAGATCTGAAAAGTTTTTGTAAAATGACTGTATTTTTAACTTCACCATAACAAAGCTATCTCTGTACTTTTCTGAGTATAGCACTTTGTTTTTATTGATATTTCAAGTATTCCACACATCCAATGTAAAATCTTTAAACAGTATAAAAATCCACAAATATAAGAGATTTAAGAGAAATGAGTAATCTATTAATAACTTTAAGTAAATCAAAGTAAAGGAAACAGGAAATGGATAGAAAAATTTATAATTAAGCAAATTCAATCACCATATCCATTAAATTTGTTTTCTTCATGTACATTCTGATGTCCATAGAAGTAAGAGAACTATGTGATTTTGTGTATAATTCAGTATGCTCACTCCTGATTCCAGGATTCTTTCTAATGTAATGCCCTGGGCATGCTCAGGAAGCTAAAACATCAGAGGATTTTTCCTTTGGCACTTTGTTGTGATTCATGTCAAAATGGAAACTCCAACTTGTGTTGAGAGAATATAAATACATTGGTTAGATACGATAGAATTGCATCATAGTAATCTCAAGAACTTTGGAGAATTAAATACATTCTTTTTTTGTTTTATTTTGTTTTGCAATTAACTCTCAATTGAACAATCAGAGAGAAGCCTTGGAAAAAAGACCTATGCTTCATCCAAAATGTCCACAGGGAAGTCTGCACAATTTTTCCATTCCATTGCTAATGAGTCATTTTCACCTGACTCCTGCTCCCAACACTCCCTCCTCCCCCCAAAGAACCAGCTGTCATTTTCCACAGCTGAATGAGTTTGGTACCAGACAGGTGGTGGCAGGGTGGGGAAGAAATTGTGTCAGTGGGATGTAGTTAATCTGGAATTAGGATGATCCACCTGGTATCATTAAAAACTGTGTCATAAATAGTTCACTACAATACACTTAAGTTAAAAGTTAAGGTTTTCAATATCCTTGAAAAGTCAAGAATGTCTAACATTAATTACATATTTGAGAAGTCATCTTCATAGTACTAGACTAATGAAGTCCATTTACAAATGACAGAATTTTATATCTTATTTATAGAAAAAGTAGATTGGACTGTGCTATTCTAGATTCTGACATTTACTTACTCTTTAACCTCCTGTGTGCTATAGGCTGTCTGAAAGAAAATTTGTCTTGACATCAGTAAAACCAGGTTGAAGCTTACATGGTCTAATATATTTGGAAGTTTGTTTTTATAAACTATGGTATTTAATATGTGTATAAGTATGTAAAATAGTATTGACATTGGAATTCATTCAATAGACTGTTTTCACAACAACCTGGTAAACATGTCTGAGTTCCATAATGCAGGAAACAAGATCACTAGCCACATAACTCAATACATCTCCATGACAGTGACTATGACCATCCACTCCTGATTCAGTTCTTCTGTTTTCTTCAGCTTAGAAGTCATGTCCCTCTTGAAAGCCTTCTCCAGAATGCTCAAAAATGGGCTGGGTGTTCTCCTTGTGATTCCATAGCACTAGGTTGACCTCAATTATAGTACTTATCATACAACACTGAAATTGGTTGTTTATCAGTCTTGCTCTCTCACTGGATCTGTGAAGGGCAGGTGTTTATTTTGTTCACATTTGTACTTCCAAGAACTAGCATGGCGAATAGCACATAATTGTGCACACACAATTGAACTGTCATTGAACAATTGAACTGTCATTCTGGCTGCAGCATGAAAAACATTTTAATATGAGCCAAGAATGGAATACAAGGAGATCAATTCAATAGCAAATGCAGAAAATATTCTCATTTAAACAAGTGTGGTCATGGAAATGGAGAAGTTAAAGATCTGAAACGTACATAGGGATAAAATAAGCATGATATGGTAAATAATTGATATTATGGGTGGGGAAGAATGTGATATCAGAGATGGCCTTAAAATCTGTGGCTTTCACAATGGAATTATTCCCTGAGATTTAGAACCCAAGGAAATGTGGTTATTGTTACTGTTGGAGGAGTTGATGTGGTAAGTAGATGTAGTTCCTGGACTCAATTTTAGAACTATGAATATAGTCATAACTTTGAGAAACACAAGGGAAGAAAGGTTCTAAATTTGGAAGTTGTTTGTATATACGTGGTATATTGAAGTCAAGAATTGCCTAGGAAGAGATTATAGGGTAGGAATTAAAGAAGGTCGGGATCTTTTTTTTTAAATGTGTTTATTTATTTTGAGAGAGAGGAGGGAAGGGGCAGAGAGAGAGAGAGAGAGAAGGAATCCCAAGCAGGCTCAGTAGTGTCAGCACAGAGCCCGATGCTTGATATGGGGCTCCTCTCAGGAACTGTGAGATCATGACCTGAGCCAAAATCAAGAGTGGGGTGCTTAACCTCCTGAGCCACTCAGGCACTCCAGCCAGGATCAACTGTTGATGAATTTCACACGTAAGAGCCTAATAAAGGAATCTGATTATGCCAAAGTTCAGGAAAGCACAATGGGATATTGGGAATGAATGTGGATATCAATGGGAAAAGAATGAATGTGAGGTGTGAAAATGAAGACAATAAGTATAGATATCCCTTTTGAGGAATGTGGTTGTGTTTCATGACAGTGAAATAAGGCAAAAATTAAAGATACGACATTAAGAAAATGTGATGCTTAGTTTTATGTGTCAACTTGACTGGGCCAGACATTATTCTGGGTATGTTTGGGAGAGTGTTTCTGGAAAGTATTAACACTTCAATCCATAGGCTGAGCAAAGTGGAGTTCCCTCCCTAATGTGTGTAGACCCTATCCAATCAATTGAATGTCATAATAGAACAAAAAGACTAACTTTCTAGTGAGGGAGAGAGGATTCCTCCTGCCTTCAAGTCAAAACATCAATTTCTTTTTCCTGTTTTCAGATTTGAACTGAAACAGGCTCTTCTTTGGTCTTTAGACCAAGGCCTGCCAGATTTCAGACTATAACTATAACATTTGACTCTAGTGGTTCTCAGGTCTTCAGAATTAGACTGGGACAATACCACCAGCTCTCCTGCACCTCCACGTTGCTGACTCCAAATGTTGAGATTTGCTCTTCATAATCACATTTCACATTAGCCCAATTCCTTGTAGTATATTTATATAAAGATATCCTTATTGGTTCTCAGAAAGGATGTGTGTGTGTATGTATGTATATGTGTTTGTGTACACACACACATATATTTTTTTAAGATGGAGGAGATGCATGTATTTAAATACTGTTAAGAAGGAGCCCCTTGGTGTCTCAGTCAGTTAAGCGTCTGACTTCAGGTCATTACTTCGCAGTTTGTGAGTTCAAGCCCCTCGTTAGGCTTTGTGCTGACAACTCAGAGCTTTGAGCTTGTTTCGGATTCTGTGTCTCCCTCTCTCTCTGCTCCTCCCTCGCTCATACTCTCTCCTGAGAGAGTTTCTTTCTCCTGAAAAAATAAACATTATTGAATAAATAAATACCATTAAGAGTAATCCCTTTGAGTCTCTGGTTAGTAAGGTATGTGATCAAACCAGAGAATCCCGTGTTCCCTTGTCTACTGATGTACCCTCTTTTGTTTTTAAGTGTGGCCATTGGTCCTATGCAATATCATACAAGGTCTATGTCATGGCTCAAACACTTGGTAACTTCTTTGAGAGTAGTACTGGCTGAAGACTTAAGGGTAAGGGAAAGAAACCCATACCTAAAATGTGTGTTGATTCTAGTCAGGGAGAATCCCTTCCCCTTCCAGGTTGGAAGGATATCAATGTATTTATCTTGATACCAAGCAGCTGGTTAAAGTTTTCATGGAATAGGACCAAACTGGTGGAAGACAGTGGGAGCTCAATGTAGGTTGGACATTGTATAGTGGTAGTAGTTGGATCCACTTTATTGTGTAAGTTCTTATGTTCATGGGCCCATGCCTAACCTCTGTCTTTAACAAGGTTGCCACTTTGTTCATGGGTCCACATGCAAATATTAGACTGGCTGATAATGGAGACTGGCTTTAATTAGTTGGGCAAACCATTCTGTGTATTTGTTTGTTTAATGTCTCTTTCTCAGTGGATGGTAGAGTGCCCAACCTCATATGTAAACATACCTTAATACAATAACACAGATTAGGTGGATTAAACAACAGAAATTTATCTCACAGTTTTGGAGGATGGAAGGACAAGATCAAGGTGTTGTTAGGTTTGATTTCTTCTAAGGCTCTCTTCTTGACTTAACTTTCTATGTCTTCACATGGTTATTACTACTATACCTATGAATGTTTCTGGTTAAAAATTTCTCTTCTTATAAGGACACCAGTCATATTGCATTAGGGCCTACCTAAAGGCCTCATTTTAATTAATCACCTCTTTGAGACCTTATCTCCAAATATGGTAACATTCTGAGGTACTGGGGAATAGGACTTCAGCATGAGTTTTGGAGGGGCAAAACTGAGCCCACAACACCAATCTTTTAATGGTTCCCTTTAGCCCTAGAACATTGACCCAAGACATTTGCCACTGTCCACTTTTTTTTACCTATTCTTAGTTTAGGTTATTTCTCTTTCAACAGAAATTGGATGACCAGGTTCATTATTTCTTGAAATAATCCCCAACACACACCATCCCCTACCCTTCACCCCTAACCCAGATGTCTTGCAGAGTCAGCCTGTCATTGTATGTGCTCTTTTCAGGATACACATACACACTTAAGGGCACCTCGTTTCTTAATAGGAATTTTAATATGCAAAGAAGTTCTTAAGATGGGCAAGTTATTTGAAGAATAGAGTAGTGTTGGATATTGTATTGGAATTAATATATTGTCAATAAATAAACATTGACAATCAATTAAGTTCTAAACAGAGGCTTTTTTTCATGTTAAATTCATTTATTTGTTTTTCTAATCATTGACCCATTAGAGATGAAAAATTGAAAGCAGATTTTATTAAAGGCAGTCACCTGCAAAAAGTTCTAAAAGATAAACTGAAAAAAAAAAAGATACATGCCACATGCTTTGGAGGTAATTTGAAAAAGAGGAATTTAGGAATGTAGAAAAGGAAAATGTTAGATGCTTTTTTTTCCGCAATTTTAAACCGGTTGTAAAGGACTGTTTTTTGTTTTTTGTTTCCCTGTGTACAAAGCAAAACGTATGCTAAAATGAAAAAAAAAATGTAGACTCACATAAGATAAATTCATGTTGACCAAAGGTGAGTGAATCAGGGTTATGGATAATAAGACAACACACCTTCTCTGATTAATTCACCTAGGATTTCTTGGTGAAGTTTGATCTACTTTTAAAAGAAATGGAGAAAAAGATAGGTTGGCAAAGGTCATAAACTTTTACAAGGTAGAACTTGAGATATAGCAACTAACATATGTAAAACTGAGTTTAGAAAGAACTTTCTCATCTATTATTTCTTGAAACTTTTATTATAATCCTTCGAGCAGGAAGAGGATCTGACATCATTATTTGCATTTCAAGACACTAGCTTAGAAATGCTAAATGACTTTCTCAAGATCTAAGAGTGTGGCAGAATATGACTGACTTCAGATGTTGTTTCTTCACTACAACATACTGTCTTAAAAGACAGGCATGAGCTTACTGAGAATATGAGTGGAAGGCTTTGTTTATGAGAAGAAAACTGAAGGAGGGAATTTAAAAACAAGAATCATAACAACACAACTCTTAGTTATATTTTCTTATTTTGTTATATTAATTCATAAAGTGGGAAAATAATAATTAGTGATATTTATTAAATGCTCAATATGTACCATGCATGTTGGTAAACTTCTGTGCATTATCTCATCTAATTTTCTCATTAATTCAATGAAATAGGAGACAAAAATAATGTGTCATGTATTCATTAAGACATTATTGTCATTAATGGGAACACAGAATTCTGACTTTTACATAATTACTCCCAGAGACAGCCCAAACTGAAAGAAATATGATTCTTTACTTAGTTGCTTAGGTGGCTATCACTCTGCCAAAGTTTAAAAACTTTAGGAAAAAAAAGTTAGGTATTTATCAATTTAATTAATTTTTTCAAAGAAAAAAAATTCTGGTTTCATTGATCTGTTCTAGTGTTTGTTTTTAGTTTCTATATCATATATTTCAGCTCTAATCTTTTTTATTTCCCTTCTTCTGCTGGCTTTAAGCTTCATTTATTACTCTTTTTCTAGCTTTGTTAGGTGTAAGGTTAGATTGTTTATTTGAACTGCTTCTTCCTGTCTGAGGTAGATCTGTATTGCCATATACTTCCCTCTTATGACCACTTTTGCTGCATCCCAAAGGTTTTGGAACTTAATGTTTTCATTTTCGTTTGTTTCCTTGTACTGTTTAATTCTTCTTTAATTTCCTGGTTGACCCATTAATCCTTTAGTAGCATGTCCTTCAATGTCCATATATTTGTGGTCTTTCAATTTTGTGTGGGTGTGTGATTGTCTTCAAATTTCATGACATTTTGATTAGAAAAGATACATGCCATGATCTCAATCTTTTCGTATTTGTTGAAGCCTGATTTGTGACTTAGTATGTGATATATTCTGGAGAATGTCCCGTATATATTTGAAAAGAATGTGTATTATGCTGGTTTAGGATGAAATATCTGAATATATCTGTTAAGTACATCTGGTCCAGTGTGGCATTCAAAGCCACTGTTTCCTTGTTAACTTTCTGCCTGGGTAACCTGTCCATTGATGGAAGTGGGTTGTTAAAGTCCCCTAGTAGTATTGTATTATTGTCTGTTAATTTCTTTACATTTGTTATTGTTTTATATATTTGAGTGCTCCATATTGGGGGAATAAATATTTATACTTGTTAGATCTTGTTGGATCATCCCTTTATTATGATATAGTGCCCTTCTTCATCTTTTGTACAGTCTTTGGTTTAAAATCTAGTTTGTCTGATGTAAGTAGTGCTACTCTGGCTTTCTTTTGATGTCTATTTGTATGACAAATGTTTCTTCACCCCCTCACTTTCAACTACAGGTGTCTTTAGGACTAAAATGAGTCTTTTGTATGTAGCATAATGATGGGTCTTGTTTTATTTATCCATTCCGACACTTTTGTGTTTCCAGTTCTGGAGTCTCTATTCTATTCCATTGGTCTATGTGTCTGTTTTTGTGCCACACATACCATGTGTGTTTTAATCATTACGGTTTGTAGTAGAGGCTAAAGTCTGGGATTGTGATGCCTCCCGCTTTGGTTTTCTTCTTCAATATTACTTTGTCTATTCTGGGTCTTTTGTGGTTCCATACAAATTTTAAGATTGTTCTAGCTTTGAGAAGAATGCTGGTGCAAGTTTTATTGGGATTGCATTGAATGTGTAGACTGCTTTGGGTAGTATAGACATTTTAACAATATTTATTCTTCCAGTCCATGAGCATTGAATGTTTTTTTTTTCCATTTCTTTGTGTCTTCTTCAATTTCCTTTATAAGCTTTCTATAGTTTTAAGCATACAGATCTTTTACATCTTTGGTTAGGTTTATTCCCAGTTATTTTATGGTTCTTGATGAAATTGAGAATGGGATTGGTTTCTTTATTTCTCTTTCTGTTGCTTAATTTTTGGTGTATAAAAATACTACTGATTTCTGTACATTGATTTTGTACCCTGTGACTTTGCTGAATTCACATACCAGTTCTAGCAGACTTTTGGTGGAGTCTGTCATGTTTTCCATATGGAGTATCATGTTGTCTGCAAAAAGTGAATGTTTGACTTCATCTTTGCCTATTTTGATGCCTTTTCTTTCATTTTGTTGTCTTACTGCTGATGCTAGGACTTCCAACACTATGTTAAAAAAACAGTGGTGAGAGTGGACATTCCTGTTGTGTTTCTGATCTCCTAGGGAAAGTTCTCAGTTTTTTCCCATTGAGGATGATATTAGCTGTGGGCTTTTCATAAATGGTTTTTATGATGTTTAAGTATGTTCATTCTATCCCGACTCTCTTGAAGGTTTTTGTTAAGAAAGGATGTTAAGAAAAGGATGTATCTTGTCCAATGCTTTTTCTATATCGATTGTCAGGATAATATGGTTCTTATCTTTTCTTTTATTAATGTGATGAATCATGTTATTTGCGATTTGTGAATTGATTTGGGAATATTGAATGAACCCTGCAGCCCAGGAATGAATCCCACTTCATCATGGTGAATAATTCTTCTTATATGCTGTTGAATTCGGTTTGGTAGTATCTTGTTGAGAATTTTTGTATTCATATTCATCAGGGATATTGGCCTGTAGTTCTTTTTTTTGCTGGGTCTCTGTCTGGTTTGGGAATCAAAGTAATGCTGCTTCATAGAATGAGTTCAGAAATTTTCCTTCCATTTCTATTTTTTGGAACTTGAGAATGATAGGTATTAAGTCTGCTTTAAATGTCTGGTAGAATTCCCCAGGGAAGCCATCTGATCCAGGACTCATTTGTTGGGAGGTTTTTGAAAACTGATTTGATTTCATCACTAGTTATGGGTTTGTTCGAATTTTCTATTTCTTCCTGTTTGTGTTTTGGTAGTGTGTGGGTGTTTAGGAATTTGTCCATTTCTTCCAGGTTGTCCTTTTTGTTGGCATATAATTTTTCATAGTATTCCCTGATAGTTGCTTGTATTTCTGAGGGATTGTTTGAAATAAATCCATTTGCAATCATGGTTTTATCTATTTGGGTCTACTCTCTTTTCTTTTTGAGAAGCCTGGCTAGAGGTTTATCAATTTTGTTTATTTTTTCAAAAACACAACTCTTGGTTTCATTGATCTGTTCTACTGTTTTTTTGTGTTTTGTGTGTGTGTGTGTTTAGATTCTATATTGTTTATTTCTGCTCTGATCTTTGTTATTTCTCTTCTTCTGCTGGGTCTGGGGTGTCTTTGCTGTTCTGCTTCTAGTTCCTTTAAGTGTGCTGTTAGATTTTGTATTTCGGATTTTTCTTGTTTCTTGAGATAGGCCCGGGTTGCAATGTGTTTTCCTCTTAGGATTGCCTTTGCTGCATCCAAAGGGTTTGGATTGTTGTATTATCATTTTCATTTGTTTCCATACATTTTTTTAAATTTCTTCTCTAATTGTCTGGTTGACCCATTCATTCTTTAGTAGGATGTTCTTTAACCTCCATGCTTTTGGACAATTTTCAAGACTTTTTCTTGTGGTTGATTTCAAATTTCATAACATTGTGATCTGAAGGTGTACATGGTATGATCTCAGTTCTTTAGTATTTATTGAGGGCTTTTTTTGTGGCCCATTATGTGATTTGTCTTGGATAATGTTCCATGTGCACTCGAGAAGAAAATATATTATGCTGCTTTGGGATGTAGAGTTCTAAATATATCTGTCAAGTCCACCTGGTCCTGTGTATCATTCAGGGACATTGTTTCTTTATTGATTCTCTGTCTAGAATGTCTGTTCTTTGTTGTAATTGGAGTATTAAAGTCCCCTGCAATTACCACATTCTTATCAATAAGATTGCTTGTGTTGAAGATTAATTGTTTTGTATATTTGGGTACTCCCGATTTCAGTGCATAGACATTTATAATTGTTAGCTCTTCCTCATTGATAGATCCTGTAATTATTATATAATACATTTATTAATCTCTTGTTAATTTAAAGTATAGTTTATCTGATATAAGTATGGCTACTCCAGCTTTCTTTTGACTTCCAGTAGCATGATAGATAGTTCTCCATCCCCTCACTTTCAATCTGAAGGTGTCCTCGGGTCTAAAATGAGTCCCTTGTAGACACCATATAGATGGATCTTGACTTTTATATTTCTGATACCCTATGTCTTTTGACTGGAGCATTTAGTCCATTTACATTCAGTGTTATTATTGAAATATATGGGTTTAGAGTCATTGTGATATCTGTAGGTTTCATGCTTGTAATGATGTCTCTGGTACTTTGTGGTTCCTGCAAGATTTAATTCACAGAGTCCCCCTTAGGATCTCTTGTAGGGCTGGTTTAGTGGTGATGAATTCCTTCAGTTTTTATTTTGTTTGGGAAAACCTTTATTTCTCCTTCTATTCTGAATAACATGCTTACTGGTTAAAGGATTCCTGTTTGCATATTTTTTCCTGTTCATCACATTGAGGATTTCCTGCTATTCCTTTCTGGCCTGTCAATTTCAGTAAATAGGTCTGCTACTACCCTTATGTGCCTACCTTTGTATGTTAAGGCCTATTCATCCGTAGTTGCTTTTAGAATTCTCTCTTTAACCTTGTATTTTGCCAGTTTCACTATGATATTTCATGCAGAAGATTGATTCAAGTTAGATCTGAAGGGAGTTCTCTGTGCCTCTTGATTTTCAATGCCTATTTCCTTCCCCAGATCAGGGAAGTTTTTAGCTCTGATTTGTTCGAGTACACCTTCCACCCCTTTCTCTCTCTTCTTCTTCCGGAATTCCTATGACACAGATATTGTTCTGTTTGATTGAATCACTTACTTCTCTAATTCTCCCCTCATGGTCCTGAATTTTTTTTTTTAGCTCTTTTTTTGTCAGCTTTCTCTTTTTCCATAATTTTATCTTCTAATTTGCCTATTCTCCCCTCTGCCTCTTCAATCTGTGTCGTGGCCACCTCCATTTTATTGTGCACCTAATTTATAGCATTTTTAAATTCATCATGATGATTTTTTAGTCTCTTTATCTCTGCAGCAATAGATTCTCTGCTGTCTTATATGCTCTTTTCAAGTCAGGTGATTAATGTTATGACTATTATTCTAAATTTGTGTTCAGTTATGTTGCTTATATCTGTTTTGATCAATTCTTTAGCTGTCACTTCTTTCTGGAATTTCTTCTGAGGAGAATTCTTCTGTTTCATCATTTTGGCTAGTTTTCAGTCCTTTATGAGTTTTAAAAGCTTGTTATGTGCTCTTCACCTGTGAGTACTGCTATGTTAAAGGGGATTCATACACTGTCCAGGACCTGGCCATTTAGGAGGTGTTTTTTGGAGCGTGTTCCTTGCTCTCTCTTGTTGTGACTTCGTTTATTTTATTTCCCTACCTGTTGTAATGTTTTGGACCCCCCACCAGATGTGCTTTGATTTGTTCCTTGAAGTAGCCCTTGAAAGGAAAACAAACAGACAGACAAACAGGAAACAAAAATATGCAAACACACAAACAAATACAACAAACAAATAAAGAAAAACAAATAACAAAAAAACTAAAAACAATCCAAAAGCAAAAACCAGAAATACCAGCTACAAGTAAAGAACATAGTGGAGGTGGTGCTGATGGAAGAGCACATATAAAGAGAGAAATGACAGGGGTGGGGCAAAAGAAAAAAAAAATAAACATTGACCAGGTAGAGAGACTAAAAGGCTTAATCCAGAGAGAGAGAGGAAAATAAGGAAGGAATCAGGGAAAAAGAAACCAAGATAAAGTTACCCATATAGAAAAACTATACTGCTTGATTATTCCAGAGAGAGAGAAAGAAATGTAAAGAAGGAGGTGTAGAACATGTATCAAGAGAATGTGTTAAATATGTCTGTTAAACATACAAACAACCAGAGTAACCAGCCTAGCAGAGGGAAGAGATAAGAAGAAGAAATGGAAGGGAGAATATATCTATATAACAAGAATTGTCCTGGAATTAATCCAGGCAATGCAGCAACATTGGTCTGGAGGAGGGGTCTGTCTGGTTCCACAGCGTCTATCCTGCTCCAGTAGATACACAGTTACCTGGCGGGAAGGGGCGTGGTTTGGTGTAGGTTGGTGCTGTCTCCACTGTGCGCCCTGTGGACCCATCCCTGAGTCCCGCCTTGGTGGTGGTGGGGAGAAAAATGGTGACCCTCCAGTCTCTTCTCCATGACTGGGTGTCCCAAATCACTCATTTGGAGCTGTCCTCACTGTGCTGCGGGCACAGGTGAGGCTGTCTGTCTCACTCCACCCACTCCTTTGCCCTGGCACTTGGCTGGGAATTAAACTCCCACTCTGTGCACCCTGGTACTGAGGAAGCACCTCCCAATATGTGGTCCCGGCTGGTTTGTCCTGTGCTACAGCACTTCAGGGGAGGGGACCAGTTTCTCTTGCTGTAGACTGTGCCCCTGATCTATCACCGAAGCCGGAAGTGGCTTCACTCCTCCCCAGGTGTGTGAACAGGGCAGCTGGCCCCAGTCCACAAATGGGATCTGCATTTAGAGATCCTCTAACCTGCAGTTAGAGGTGAGATCCCTCTCCGTCCCGTTCCGAGGTTTTTTTCTCTTGTCCAGATACTGTCATACACTTCCCCAGCCATTTTTTCTCTTCCTTTTGTCTCTCCACAGAAGGGGATCCCTCCCCTCCATGCCTACACAGCCCATTTTATCTCCTTCAGTTTGCAATCACCCACCTATGGCCCATCAGGTTGTCCCATTTTCTCCCTGATAGACTCAGTCTCTTTTCCTCCCAGACTCTTGGGGTTCAAAGTCCTTTGGCTTCAACCCTTCTTTGTTTGAGAGACATGGGAAGTATGGATTCCCCTACTTTTCCACCATGTTGACCCCTCCTCAATCTTCAATATTCTTAAAGTATTGACTTATGTTGTGTAACATATTTCTATTCTACAAAAAGTTCCATGAATCTATAAGAAGAAAGCATATTCTTCTGTTGGATGGAATGTTCTAAATATGTTAAGACCATCTGCTCTTGTGTGTAGCTTAAGTCCAATGCTTCTATATTGATGTCCTGTCTGCATTCTGTGTTAAATGATTTAAACTATTGAAATCTATGAAAATTGGGTTAAAGTGATATTTTTCTGTGTTTATTATAATATATAAACTACAGAGGAAAATTAAATCTTAAAAAAAACAATGACTAAATAAATATCTAGTGTTTAAAGTGTTATAAATATGTGTTGGTATGGTTAAACAGTATAATAGTATACAATCATTTCTTATATAACTAAATAGAGCCTGTTCCTTAACAGGTGGCCTTCAAGGATTGCTATTTATGTCATTCAAGACCTACTAAGCATCATTTTTGCATGACAACTGCAAAAAGATAAGCAAGTTTGTTTTTGAAGTTTCTAACTTGGACACTGTTTTCAGAAAGCAGGTACAGTTCTTCTTTTATTAATCTGCCTTTATAACTGAAAGGAATGTTGAAGGGAAAAATACATAAAACCCGCATACATCATTTATGGAACTTCTTAACATTGCTCAGTATGGTAAACTTATTATATACTCAAAATAAGTGTTTTATCTTCAAATTGGAAAAAAAAAAAGCCTTGATTGTGTCAGCTAAACATTCTACAAATATTCTAGAAATAATATTAATGTAAAATATTTTCCTTATTAAGTTTATGGTTTGCTTATTAAATTTATATTAAGCACATGAATATTGTGTTAAATTGCTGGAAACAATAAGAGAAATAGTACTCTGATATAGCATCCTACTTCTTCCTCAAATAACATATAATGTGGTAGTGGATGGATGTTGTTCCTTTTGATGGCTTGAATTTGAAGATCATGCTTAAGTTTATATAAGAAGAAAGTCATGGGCAGAATGAGTTTGAGTCATCCCTACCTTAATAGGGAACTTCTGAATGAAAGTGATTTGTATGATTTTTGTGGTGCTCCACATGCTTATAATGCTATACAATAACCCAAACCATTAAATATTAATTGCATCTATTTGCACCTAACAGTCCTTTAAAATTAACACATTAAAATATTTTAGAATATATGATTAATCCATGTTTATATTAATGAGTAAGTGGACATCAACAGGTCATCTCAAATTACATCTACCATGTACTACTTAACTATAATATTTATGATGTATCTTTAGATAACCAGCCTAAGAGGTAAAATAATTTTTATATAGAATTATTTATTTTTGTTTTTTAATTATTTATCAAATATTGAGAATATCATACCCAATTTTAGGGTATATATATATATATATATATATCCTTTAATTTGTCAGGTTAATTCAAGTTAACTGATTAAAAATATTGGAAAATATTTTACTCAGCCTACTGCATGTTTTCAGTTTCTTCAGGCTTGAAAATTAGAGTTAAAGAAAGAAAGTAACTAAATCTGAATCTGAGGTAGTTCTGGAGGAGAGTGTACGTGTCAAGCGTTTGACAGTATAATTTTACTTTCACAAGTCAGGCCAAAATTCTGGAAGGTAACTGCAGAAAATTTTATATATCAAGGGTCTTTCATTCATTCCATTAAATCATATCAGCTTGTCATTTTTATTGAAGGCCCTAATTGAAGGCCCGTACAGTACAAGTTATCCTTAAATTAATTTTGTGGAGAAAAGCAACCATAACTTTGACATTTCCCCAAAGAATGGAAAACAAGGAAAGAGAAAAGATAAAGAAGTGGATAGAAAGCCTCTGACAGTGAAAGTCTCTGAGAGTCTTTTCCAAACCATGGAAAAGAATAGATTCCCATAAATTAATCCATTGCTACATTTTAATAGTAGACACAATTTTCAGCCAAATTTTTCCATCATAGTTCTATTTGTTACAATGAGAATGATCTCCGAATAGGTTATATATACAAAATAAAATTTAATTTGTGATCTATTTACGAATTATGTATATAAATCTTGGAAGGTGTATAACACATTTTGTCCTTAACTCTTAACTACTAGAACATCTTATCAAATCAAAGCCTGTATTAACTTAGTACTTCTGTGATATCTGTGAATACCGGAGATAAATTATATGTAGACACCTTAATTAGATTTTTTTAATGTTAGAAACCATTTATTTATGGTGCTTGTGACATTTTCAAAGAAAGACAACTGAACACAGCATAGCAGCTGTAGGTAAGAAGATTTTGGATCTAATGCTCACTTCCAGATGGATGATTGATATGCAATTTAAGTTTATGGTAGACATATCAGCAGATGGAAATAGAATGGAGTTAATGTCTTTGCCACCTGTGAGCTGGTGCACTCTATCAATTACAAGCTGAGTTGTATTAAATTCAGGTAATTCAACAGAACTCTAATTAATTTTTGAGAGGAGACTTTTTGTCAAGCTATTAATAAATCAAGACTTTTTGTGAAGCTATTAATAAATCCAGGTTTCAAATTGAGAATATAGAGCTTCTTAAATGTACAAGAAACCTATGGAAGCAGCTTTGGCATAGCACAGTTCACTCTTGTTAAGTCACTCTTGTTATTGCTCTGTCCATCTAATTGAAAAGAATATTGGTAGAATAAGAAGCAATTGAAACAAGTGAGACGGACTGAGCACTCCAAAAAGATGTAAGTGAATTAGAATTGATGAATCTGATGAGAGTAGATTCATGGTGTCACTTTAAATAAATCCTATTTCATTCATGTACTTGCACCCAATCTGTCACTATGACTACTAAAAACATTCAAGAGAGACATTGACAGTTTTATCTTGACACAATCAACTAAATTCCTGCCATAATAAGAGGCAACATATATTGAAGGGTCCTGAGTTCATCCTCTAAGAATGAAATGTTTCACTCAATAACTTACACAACTCTTATCCAGTAAGCATTGGCACAGTTCCAAGAGAGCTTCATTCCATTAGAGAAGAGCCTGAGTGGATCTAGGCTTATAGATTTTCAGAAATAGTAGAATTTCCATCTATTGAAAAATATCTATTCCTTACTATCAGTGTGTGCAGTCATAGAGTATTACAGCTGATAAAAATACTTGGATGTTCTCCCAATTTCAAAAATGGGAATTTAATTTTTATCCTAATTGTCTCGACAATTACATCAAAACTTGAAAGGAAAAAAGAACCTTTTAACTTACATTAGTTGCTACATATGTATTGTGTATGTTAATAGCACTGCTACTTGTTATGTTTACTGTGTTGTAACCAAAACTGATGACATAAAATAATGTGGAAGTTCCATGGAGTTTATTTTGGCTGAATATTTGAAATATTTTGTAAATGGAATGTCCACCATTGTCCTTCTGGTGTAGTGTGTGAAATCTATGGGAATGTACAAATGTACAATTTCTAATGGTCAGTAAGGAGGATGGAATGATTCTGTCCAAAATTTTTATTCAATAATGCAATCTTTATTTTGAGGTGTTTGTTCCAGATATCTGTATTTTGCCATTTGTTAATAATACTATTTTATATACTATTAAATTCTATGTTTTCAGTTATTATCTTTTGGAAGATATTGTTTTGAAATCTTTCATAAGAACATTTGCTATATAAAGTATACAAAAATACTTTAACATGTGAACCAAAACGGAATGACTTAAATAAGTGATTTATCACTGGGCATGAAATATTATATAATTTGAAGTTGTATGAATTTCTTAGATAACATTTATTTCTATCTGCTAGTTGTAGAGGTGGGAGGGGTGATTTGAGTTACTACCAAGGGATTATTTTCAGTATCAGTTTATTCATAGAAGATATGGTGAATTAATATTTCTCAAGTTGGAGTTTCTAAGGAAAGGAAAGGAAACTGGGTTTTCCCAAAGCAAGAAGAAGGAAAAAATAGTAATAAATTTTGATGTGAAAATGTGACAGTGCCTAGGTTTTGTAGTGCATAAACCTTCGCTACCATGATGCAAGGCATTCATAAATTGTAAACATTCAAAGACTTTGGGTAGTGTGAATGTGTGCAAAATATCTCATACATAACACTTGCCCAGTAAGTAATCACTTTTATTAAATATTTTTGTAGTGGAAAAAAATTAACAGAAAATAGAAAATACTGATGTGTAGGCTGTGTCATGCTTTCCTGTATTTTTAAATGCCAAGGAAGACTGGGAATGAAAAGCAAGCAAATAAACAAACAAAAAAAACAGAATGATTTTTCTGGAGCATGTTTCAAATATAAGAAATATTCTGTCCAATCTTGCTTACATACCTGCAATTGAAACACTTAGCCTGAATACTCAGTTACCTGAACACTTCAAATCTATCCTACAAAATATATGAGAAGATATATCACTACCAGTAAATGCCTGAAATTCTAAAATCCACTTAGTCTTTCTGTATGAAGCCTAGTATACAGGGTGAATCCCAGACAGACATTGATTAATAAGATACAGACTTTTCCCTAAAATCTGTCACATGTGCTGAGTGTATTGAGGTGGTTTTGACAAATGGAACAATTATAGGCTTTTGAATAAGGCTGACCCAGGATTGAATCTCTGCTGTAAATTTGCTAACTGTAGATACTTGGCTTAATAGCCATGGACCTCAAGTTGCCTTCAGCTTTAAGAAGTGGATAATGTCTCATTTTACAAGGGTGCAAGTAGGTGAAATTAAGCAAGTCAAATCTATGTATCTATCTATCATCTATCTATATTTCTATCGTCTATTATCTTTCTATCATCTATCTATCTATCTATCTATCTATCTATCTATCTAATCGTTTCTCTCTTATCCAGGCACACACACACACTCTTACACATATATTTGGAGTTTGGCATATGAAAAGTGTTTAATATGATTACTATTGTAATAGAATGAGTATGATACTATTTTGTCACTGAGTAGGACAAACCTTTATGGAGTCTGATAATTTAAAAAAGAAGAAGAAAGAAAGGAAGAAGGAAAGAAGGAAGAGAAGGAGGGAGATAGAGAGTGTAGGAAAGAGTTAAGGAGGAAATAAGGGAAGGAAAGAGAAAAGAAGGAAGGAAGGAAGGAAGGAAGGAAGGAAGGAAGGAAGGAAGGAGGAAGAGGTGGTAGGGAGGAAGAGAGAGAGGAAGGAAATAAAGGGGAAAAAAGAAAGTAAAGAAAGAGAGATGGAGGTAGTGAGGAAGAGGGTAGAGGCAGGAAGAAAAAAAAGTAGATACAGCTCCTTTTTTGGTATTAATAATTACATTCTGGGGCTGTTGTGTTATACGATTAACATAGAAAAGTGATCCATCTGTTATAAATATTAGAAATTGGCATACAAAAGAAAAAAACTTCCATTTATAATTGAAACAATGATTATATAATTCTCTGCTGGATTTTGTGTTGACACATAACACTATTTCCTCATTCTTGTCCTCTTCAATACATTAGGGGGCCTGGGGGCCTAATAACTGTGTTTCTAGGAAGACCTGCCACCAAGATTAAGGATTAAATGCTGTTCAGTGGGAAACATGAGATATCAGAGGTATAAGAGAACCAGAAATCTTATCATTGTCCTTCCAGCTACAGTGGCTCCAGATGCTTTTTTAGTATCATATGTCTCAGTGCTAAAAGCTACAATCATTGCTGGCAGTTATCTACAGTTTTTGCAATTTCTGACTCTGAAATCTAGTTGTTAATTGAAGATTTTGCAGTGTTTTTTCCTGACATTTGTTCCTTCAGAACTTCTAACAGTTTATAAGCACCTAATGTTTACAGTCCTTTCTGCTTAAAATACAATGACTTTCTTTCTTTTAAATTTTTTGGCTAATCTTGACAGTTAAAGAGGATGCCTAAAGATAAGCAAACAAAAAATAGACACACACATACAAGCCTAAAGAAATGCATAAAAACAGAGATATATCATGTTCATAGATGGGAGACATCATTTCATAAAAAGTCTTACTCCTTACTCAACTAGTTTCATTTTGGTTCAACTTTACAAATAATTGAGATAGTGTGTTAGTGGGATACAGTCGGCTCCCAAGGTAGGCCTTTGATAAAACAAAGCACAGATAATTTTCTGTGTCTTCGTGAAAGTTTGGTGTACAAGCGATGTGATGCTGCAGATCAGTGGAGAAAGAATAAACAATATCATTGTTCTAGTAAAATAGGTTATCCATAAGAAAAAATAAAATGAAATCAGGCCTCTCAGTATGCCATGCAAAATAAATAAACAAATAACTCAAGTTAGAATTAAAACCTAAATTGAAAAAGTAGAGTTTTAAACATTGGGAAGAAATACTGGTATTAATTTCATGACCTTAACATAAAGAAATATATTTTTAAATAAGAAAAACAGTCTGTGAATGAACAAAAGGACAAATGTAGCTACAATTAAAAAAAGAAAGAAAAAATGAGATTATGGTGAAACATCTGGGTCCCCCAAATTTTAATAGCTCTCTTTTGCTTGTAAAATAAAAACAGATTTGATGTTGGCAATTAATACTTTTTCTAGATCTGCTGTAGAAAAAATTTGCATGTTTACATTTCACCAGCATGGTAGATCGCTATTTTGTCTTTAGCTCTCTCTGTATCTTTATTATTTGGCATTTAACTTTCCAGTTATTTAAAAAAAGTTTTTTGTTTATTTATTATTTTTGAGATAGAGAGATAGAATGCAAGTGGGGGAGGGGCAGAGAGAAAGGGAGACAATATCTGCAGTAGGCTCCAGGATCTGCGCTGTCAGCACAGAGACCAATGCGAGGCTCAAACTCATCAACTGGGAGATCCATGACCTGAGCAGAAGTTAGACGCTTAACCTACTGAGCCACCCAGGCTGCCTCAGTTCTTCTTAATGTAGCAAAAAAAAAAAAAAAAAAAAATGTATTTACCTGCCCTTTGACTTTGGGTCTAACCATGTGGCTCGCGTTCGTCAATAGAATGAAGCAAAGTCATAGTAAACTGACCCTAAGGCCGTAAAATACATTGTATATTTCCATGAACTCTTTTGCTCTTTTCCCATCACCATGAAAATAAACAAAAATAAATATGTATAGTATAGTCACCTCAGGTGAACGATCCCAGCTAAGCCTAGCCTTAATCAGCTCACCCTCAGCCACCCAACCTAAGTAAGTGGTAATAAATTATTGTTGTTTTAAAACATTGAATTTGGGGATGGTTTATTATGTAACTATGCCTAAGTGATTCAACTATTATTCACACACACAAAAATATGTTTCTCTCATTCCTGCTACTAATTATCTATAAGTTTGCATTTACTGTTCTTGCTTAATTTCACTTTTGTTATTATTAATCTTATTGTGTATGCCCATTATCCTCAGTTTCCCCTCTTTTCATGTTTGAGATTAAGGTCAAATGCAACCATTTCCATAAAAAGTGTCAGTTTCTTTTGTATAAAATGGGAGACTTATGCCATATACTGAATGATATACATATTTGTTCATCTTCTTTTATTTCCCATACAGTACTTTTTAAATCTAGATGCTTTAATCTTATACTAAGTTTTATACACAGTGTATTTTTAATATTTGAACAAAAACTGCATAAGTAATGATTGATATAGCTCTTATCCATCATTACAAAGACAGATTTTTATATTACATAAAGAAATTAATTTCATTTACAAATTATTCCTCCGGATTTAAGTTTTGCTCTTTTCTATGGAGACCCTGATCCACAGAGACTTCAAATGTAAATAAGGCAAGTTGACAGTCATGCCTCTACAGATGTTAAGTAGTCTTCAAATAGTGATCCTTAGGGCTAATATGTCAAAATAAGGAAGTGGAAAATCCCTACAGCTAATGTATGGTGAGTTAGCTAATTAGACTATTAGCAGTGAAAATTACACCATAAATGGTTTTTAAGTGACAGTATTCTGCCTTAGTAAACTTTAAGAGGCAATAGCTGGGTTTCAAAAAGTGGAACGTTATTGCATGAATGGTATACTTCACTTAGCACAGCAGCATTTTTTTTCCATTGAAAATCAAGTTTAAAATATATATATATATATATATATATATATATACATATACATATATACATATATATACGTATATGTATATATACGTATATATATGTATATATGTATATATATATTTTTTTCCTTAGGCTGTAACTTAGAAATTGATATCTCTGTATGCTTTTTAGTGATTAGTTCATGTATATGAGCCATGATAAATTGTCTATAATTGAACACAGTGGCACCAGATTATAATTTTGGTCAATTCTATTCTACTACCATGATAGGAAATGTCATTTTTTAAAAATTACGCTTTTGCTTTTACACTGTTAGACAAGTAGGTATATTTACTCTTCAACCCATTTTTTCTTTCTTAACTAATTTTCCTCTGACATGTTGAAGATGGGGAAAAAAAAAGAAACACAATATCCTCAGTAAAAAGTTCTTAATCACATATGATTTAGGTGATTTGTGTGTGTGTGTGGGGGGGGGGGTTGCTATAGCTTACACATAGAATGGGATAAATAGGTTTTCAAATAAAGAAAAAGCTTAAGATTTAAGATTGCTTATAGTAGTTGTAAATACTCATTATTATTTTTTTTTGTCTATAGAATGATGGAAATTCAGGAATTTAGCTTGACCACCACCTCATATACTTAATCTACAGACAATATATTATGTTAAATACTTCATACTTCTATGTACTTCTCACATAAGTAAGTTATTAAAATAATTAAACATTTCATTATTATATCCTGAATCTTTTAATAATATTTAAATATTTAATATTAAGCTAGCATGTTGGAAGAGAAAGTATTAAAGGATCTATGAGATTTGTTTGGAATAAAGTAGAAGGTGAAAAATGGCTTTTGTGTTATATGTCACTATAGCAAATCATATTGTTTTAAGATTTCAGTGATGCGTAGCAGTGGAAATAACTGAGATGAGTACAATAGACTTTTCCACAGACTGAGTTTTCCAGGTCATTTAATCCTTTCTAGTGTCTTCAGAACACTTCAACAGAGTTAATGGTAACAGATTGTCACATTATCATCCTCATGATGACCTGTTTGAGTAGAAGATAAAAAATGCTATGCTCCCAAAGCTATGGGTAAAACTGTACTGATCATCAACTCATCAATTTTGTACAAGTGCACTCTCTCTCTCCCTCTCTCACACACACGTCATGTGCATTGGTGTATTTTGTACAAGTGCACTCTCTCTCTCCCTCTCTCACACACACGTCATGTGCATTGGTGTATTGGTGTCATTTTATTAGAAAGTATAAACTATCCAGAATGAAATCGAGAGCTGGGAAGTAGAATTTAAAAGAAGCCAGTATATGCCAGCCTTGAGTGATAAAAGACATATCCTTTGCTCTTAGAAATTCTCATAGTCTCACTTATATCCATGTAAGCATCCTTAAAAACAATTCTAACAAATATCATTATAATTTTTATACTATAATTTTATTATAATTTTAACAAATTAAAAATAGAATGTGAGATGATATCTGGGCCTCTAGAAATAGATAGGACCATTCCATGAATTGAGAGTGGACAGCCTTACAGTGTTAGCCAGAAGAAACTATAAAAAGCACATACAATAATTATACATGCAAATCAACTTAGAAGTAATTCATAAAGCAGTAGATAGTTGAGAGAATACTGTAAAGAAAACATTGGGTTGAATCAAAGTTGTGCTGTCCAATAAAGGTAGGTACTAGACATATGTGACTATTCAGCACTTGAAATGTGGCTTATTTAAATTGAAGTGTGTTGGAATCATACAAGACAACACAGATAACCAAGACTGAGTATGGAAAAAGGTAAAATATTTTATTAATAATTTTATTTTTATCAAATTTTAAAATGGTACTTTGGATATATTATGTTAATAAAATATATTATTAACATTACCTATTTCTTTTTTCTTTAAAAGTACATATGTAGCTTGCATTTATGGCCTATATATTTATATTGAACAGGGATGGTGTAGGGAATTTCAACAGAATCTAATAATTACTTGATTAAGGCAAAATCACAAGTTATCTAAGAATTTAATGTATCCATTACCCACTAAAAACTGGATAGCTTTTATTATAAATCTATAAGACATGTTCCATTTTAAGGAAACATAAAGAAAATAATTAAAAGTTGTTGCTTGAACCAGTTTCTTACCTTCTGGGAAAGTCAATTCCCTAGCCTACTAGAATTTTTAAAGTCCTTGAAATACTTATCCAGAGTTTTTGTATACTAATTGCTTTTTCTTCTAAAGCACTTAGATATGATTACCTTTAAGTGCTTGGGAATGAGAAAGTTTTTAGTGAAAGTCATCTGTGTAGATTGAGGAAGGGTCAGCATATCCTAACTGAGTGAGGTACCTCGGTAAAACCAATATCTAACCACACTGAAGTCCATGGCACAGATCTGAACTATTCTCAATGCCATTTCTGGTTATAGTAGACTTATTCACACCTTGTGGACTTAAACTAGGCCCAAACATTGCTCGCTTCAATTTTGCTTTCTGGTTCTGACTCTTGGAGACATGCAGTGATTACTCAGACTGTGTGTAAGAAATAAACAGGAAAGGAGGCAGAATAGAAAAAAGAGCTTAAGGACATTTAAATAAATAGAACTCTAGAATCTTGAAAATTGAAAGTGCCAGGTAAGACAAATCTCAGCAATACAAAATATATTTACTTAGCTTGTTCAAAGGTAAAAATGTGACCGAAAATTTAACACAAAACTCTATATTTCACAAAAAAATACCAATAGTTTGACACAATAAATCATGGCCCTATTTGCCAATGTGGAACTACAGTTTTGATTGAAAAATTGTTTATGTTTCTGCTTATGTTGTTATGCTTAGTTTTGTGGATGTCATCTTTGAGTTTAAAGATTTGTATAACAGTATTATTTGTAATAAATAATTAAATGTAGCTCTAATTGTTTCAGTATTCCTGATTTGAGTAGGTATTGTGGACTTTCTCATTATAAACTTAAGTGTTAGCAAAGTCAAATGGATATATATAAAACAATAATGGATAGTCACTGCATTTCTAATAAATACTTCTGGTGGAAATTATATTCAATTGCATCAGAACTGTTTCAATGACCACTTTTTGGCCAAATTAGTAAAACCTGTAATAACAGCGATAGGTAAAATTCATAATTCACTTTATTAAGTATTAGAAGGTATTCTATGATTGATTTTCACAACTTTCTAATTCAAGATTAGTAATATACCTAAGGTAAATCAAAGCAGTGGGAGATCAAGGAGTAACTGTTTGAGGATGTTTCAAATCTATGTAATCTGGTTCTAGAGTCTCAATTTTTAGCCACAGATCTCTTCTGCCACATTGGGTAGAATCTACAGTCTTCAATTGCTTACCTTTCAAAGCACAAGTTCGCTGAAGTCATGTTACCTGTATGGTGCACATGCTAAAAATTATTTCCAGATTACTTTTTGAAAGTCACTTCTGTTTAGGTTTCCCAAGCATACTCTGATAAGAAGACTTTGGTGTTGATAGTTTACCAGGAAGATGATCCCAGGAAACACAAGAGAGCGTGAGGAAATAAGACATGGAAGGAAGAAAAGTCAAGAAAAGGCACAATTAGGAGCAAGTCAACAGATACAAGTGTCTGGAACTCTGTCACTCACGAACTTCCCACTGAGGTTTAACATAGAATATGCCTCAGAAATGTCCCACCAAAGAGATAGGAAACTTCACTGAATATGTCCTGCATTGATCTCATTGGCTGAGTGTTGATTTTGGAGCACTAAACCCTGGGGCCATTTGGGGCTGCCTTGCTTTGGTTGAAAAAGTTTCCATGGTGCTAGAGAAAACCTTGAGGCAGAGAAGTAGTGATGCAATTCAGACTCTGCAGGGGAGAAAATGTCAGTGAGTACAGGAACTGTCCCCTGAATGTAGGTGGATCAAGGGTTTACGGATTGGGACAGTAACAGCATCTGTTACTAAGGTAAAAGCACAGTATGGACAGATTTTATGAAAACACACTGAATCTTACAACAAATTTCTTCAGTAAGTGTGTGAGCCTTCTTCACCCTAACCTTAGTCTTGGAATAAAAGTAACTTTTTCTTTAGTTCAATTCTATACTTCAATTTATTGGGGGTATATGTCTTGCACACTAATAAACTCAATAAATGTATCAAATCATTGTATCAAATACATCAAAACAGAATGGTTCAGCCAAAATATCAAATTAGCTATTAGGTGTAAAAAAGTCAAAATAAATTGTTTAAATCATTTTTCACTTTTTTGTAAGGTGCTCATAGTTTGATGATAAACCTGAGTGTAATTGGTGCATTCAGAGTCATTTGAATGGCATGGCTTCACAGAGGTATGCCAAGCAGGATAAAAACTGTTGTGCAATACCTTAAGCAATATTCATTTTATATTATTTTATAATTTGTCTTATATTCCCATTGCTATTAAATATATTGTGAAATAAAAGCTATCTTTCTTATTTATTTAACAATTGTATTTATATCTATCGACCAAACAATTAGGTAGGAATAAGAACTAAACTGTTCACATAAACAATGGGTATAGAAACAAGAGCAAAAGGCAATTAACATAATAAGAAGAAAAACATTTTATGGGTACAGATTTCTTATAAGAATTACAAAGTCTTAAGTTATAACTAAATATTCAAATCATTGTGTTTTGCTACTTTAAAATTTAAGTGAACTTAGAAAATTACTTTAAGGAGAATGATTTTAAAGTCATATGAGGATACTTGTAGAGTATTTGTTAACACCCTTTGGAGTTGGAAGGGAAATTATAGTATACAGTTTTGACAATTTTTCTCTGTAATTTGTTTTGAAAACAGGCAGTACACTTAATATTTTCCTAATATTTAGCTGAATGAGAAATGAGGATAAGTATAATCTTTCAACAGACTTTTGAAATGTGTATTATGCATATAGAATTTCAATTAGTTTGCAAATATTGCAGTAAAAATAGTAAGTCATACTTTTTCAGAAGTATCTATTTTTTCTATTGAGTGCTTTCAAAGAATAAAGATGAAGATGTGTGAGAAATATTTTTAAGAATACCTAAAGTGTAACAAAAAGAATTATTTCTGTGTCTTATATAAAGTTAAATTAAAGAAAATAAGTCAGTCAGAGAAAGATAGATATCATGTTTTCACTCATATGTGGATCTTGAAAAACTTAACAGAAGACCATGGGGGAAGGAAAGGAGAAAAAATAGTAACAAACAGAGAGAAAGGGAGGCAAACTATAAGAGACTCTTAAATACAGAGAACAAACTGAAGGCTGATGGGGGTGGGGTCGGAGACAGGGGAAAGTGGGTGATGGGCATTGAGGAGGGCACTTGTTGGGATGACCACTGGGTGTTGTATGTAAGCGATGAGCCATGGGAATCTACCCCAAAAACCAAGAGGACACTTAGCTAACTGTATGTTAGCCAATTTGATAATAAGTTATTTTAAAAAAAGAAAGAAAACAAACATTAAAACTATACTAAATTTTGCTTTATTTGCTATTTCAATAATTACTATAATATTAAATTTGGAATAATTATTACTGTAGTATTCATATTTCAGAATATCATATGCCATGTTATATGTGTTAGTTTTAATTAGATCCTTGAACTTATTTGTTTGTGAAAATTGAATTGATGTGATATAGAAAATTGGGTTTCTTCAATATATATTTTTAGGAAATAGCCCCTTCAACTTGCATTAGTACAAGTATGTGTTAATGTTATACTACTATTAAAACAAAATATCTTCAAAGATATAACAAAACAAAGTATCTACTATCTGACGTATAACTTAGTCATTTAAAAATGTTTAACTTGTCTTCTAAAATTTATCTTTGTATTGAGTCTGACTGGACAGGTGTATAACCTGAACGTCATTTTTTTTCATTCATAAAATTGCGTGTACTGAATTACCTTTTATTGTTTGCTGTTGACAGGGAAGAAAACCTTCCTCTGCCCTGTGATCCCTCTAGCTGGACTTAGAATCAAATTGACATGAGACAGATTAACAGGAGAAAATCAAATTTAATAGGCGTATATATGAGGAATCCACACAGACACGGAATTCCAAAGACAATGATGCAAGATGAAGCTTATATGAGCTGAGGAGAAGGGTATGGGTTTAAGGACACAAAGTAAAGAAAACTCATTAGCAAGAAAGTGATAGGAGATATTTGGAAAACCAAAAAACTTATTATGCAGATAAATTTCTTAGGTAAAGTGGAGTCTCTGTTAATACCTCTCTACTTGGTACAGTCTCTCCTTTCCAATGTAAATTTAGGCACTTTAGGGAGTGCAGACAGCTATTCCTATATCTTCTGGGTTTTGGTTCTTTTTTTTATGTTTATTTATTTATTTTGAGAGATAGAGGGAAAGAGCTTGAGCCCATGCTGTCAGCGCAGAGCCTGATGTGGAGCTCCATCTCACAAACCATGAGACTGAAAAACCTGAGCTGAAATCAAGAGTCAGACACTTACTAAGCCACCCAGGCACCTTGGGTTTTGATTATCTAACACAAAATAATCTTTATGCCAAAGTGGTCCTTTTGGGATAAGTCTGCCTTGGTCTCCTATACTATTAATTTGTATTGAGGAACATAGTAAGAATCAGTAATAGTCCAATTACAAGCATGAGCTGGCATGTCACCTACCATATCTGAAGGAGTAGCAGAATGTCTGTCTTTTCTTACTGCCAAGAGCTATTGGTCGGCTCCTGAATAACTTCAGTTTTTTTTTTTTTTTTCAATTTTATTTTGTTGCTATTGTTATTGTTTAATAAGATTGGAGGAGGTAGAAAAAGTAAAATCAGGTGGGAAAGAAAAATTAAATAACTCATTTTGAGGCATTGTAAGGAATTTAGCTTTTATGTTCTATGAGGAGATAAGCTGTTGAAGGATTTAGAACTGAGAAGTACCATGACTTAATTTACATTTTAAGTATCTGTTGATGGACTAGATATGACATGAAAGAAAACAAAAAGTATACATATCACTAGTGTTTTGTCCCTGTGTAACTGGAAAGTGGGATTTGCCTAGGCAACCAGAAAGATGGAGTTTCTTATTGAGATTAAGAAAATGGCAGGTTTCGGGAGATGGGGTGGGAAGTAAGGAGTTTATTTTCAGAAAATGTGGGATCTTATTTGACATAGGTGGCTGAACATATAAGTCTGGAATTTAAGAAAGCAAAATTGGCTAGAGATATAAAACTGGGAGTCTGAATGGATGTTTCATGCCAATAATCAAAAAGAAGGTCAGGAAAGGAAGAATTATATAGACTAAAACATGGGTTACAGAGATAAGGAGAAATAGGAAAAGAGCCTGAAGAAGGAGCAGCTACAGAAATTGAAAAGCAAATGGAAGAATGGTGATTCAGATGCCTTATAAGGATACCTTTTAAGAAAGAGGATGTGAAAAACCATAGCAAAGGTCTGCTATGATGAAAAGTTCGCATTGACCTTGTTTATTTTGATTTTATTGTTACTTTGCCAAGAACTTTTGCAAGTGAAATGGTAGTTATGGTGGGAATGAACACCTGATTTGAGTGCATTTGAGAGGAAATGGGCAAAGAAACAGCAAAGAGGACAAGTACAGAGAGATTTTTCTCTAAGCAATAATTATTATCTTAATAATCTTAGTAATATTATATAAAAGTAAATAATTAAAAGAAAATAATTGATTGCAAAATCTATGGTACCTTGATTTCATAAATCTATATTGGACATATTCACAAGTATAAAATATAATTCCATTTATTCCTTACAAATTTTATTCTCAGGCTTCATATTTTCAGTGTTTTGAGAAAAAAAAAATTTGCTTACTTCTGCTTTTTCTCTAAGTGTCTCCCAATTTGACCTTCCTGGTCAAATAATAATTCATTAAAGATGTCTGATTGTTTAACAAAAAAACAAGGTGTCTAATTGTTTGGGTGATTGACATATTTGGTACCTTATAAAACATTTGAAAAAAGGCCTTAGTATCATATTTGCATGTTACACCTTTTGTAAATTAATAAAAATCTAGCAATAAGTAAAGTGAGAATTCAATGTGATAACTGGAGAAGAGGCTTCTCCTTGAAAGGAGTCTTATTTTAATGAATACCCATAGCTAGCTAAAATAGTTTAATTCCCAGATTTTTAAATTTAAATACACTGATGATAAATAAAATATTTAACATTGATCTATAATAAATATAAATGTGTATTTCAAAACAAAATATAATTTTCTCCAAGTAGAAGACCTAGAGTTTATTTTCAGACAAAATGAATACAAATTCAAATAGTTTAAATTTATAATTACATTTGATATTGTTTCTATACTAGTTTCATAGCTTGACTTTTTGAGGTATTTAAACTTAAAGGCAGTCTGGAAGTGTGAAATGATATGACACTTGTCATCAGAAAGCATGAATGTGAGGGGTGCGGTGGTAGAGAACATGTGACCCTTGATCTTGGGGTTGTTCACTCCAGCTGGGTGTACAGACTACTTAAAAAAAAGAAAGCATGAATGTGAAACCCAACTGTGCTACTTCATAGTAGTATATATAAAGCAAACCCATAGTCTCAGGGTCCACACTTGTAAAATTATAATAATAAGAATATGTATCATATTGGATCACCGTGAGATTTAATGGGATATACTATGACCCATAGGTTACATGCTTTGTACTCTTTTTGTAAGGGGAAGTATTTTATCTACAAATAGTGAAAAATAGAGAAAAGGGGAAGGAAAAACTGAAACCTTAGATTTAGCCTCATAAGAACATCTTTGTCCTGAAAACCATTAATGTCTGTTGAATTATTGAGCAGACAAAATTCCGGAGATCTAGAATTTCATGAAATACACCTTGAGCCCAGCCTCTTACATTTGGAATTTAAGAAAAATTAAATGAAATGCCATGACTGAATAAAATTACTGTCAAAGAACAAAAGGAGTAGGGAAATTCCCAGTGTAATTAGCATACAAATAGAAATCATTATAGTAATGCAGATTATAATTATAAATTATAAAAATAAAAGTGGTAATTTAAATTTGATTCAAGATCACCTTGCCCTACTTTAACAAATAGGGTATCTAACTTATGTTTAAATAAACCAGTTATGAGAGTTATTTGTCATGCTGATATTTTCCATATTTTAAAAACATTTTAGTGTTAGGAAAAGCATTGAAAAATAATGTTAAATATCAGTAAATAATTTTCTACTTGTTGCAAATAAATAAAATTTCACATAATTTATAAATGTTTAAAAATATTTCTACCTAGTGAGAGCAATTTGAATTGTAGGTTTCCACAAATTATTTCTTACAACCATGTTCAGAGACACCTGCTGCTGGGAGTGGGGGTGGGAGACAGATATAGGGAATAGGAGACTTGAATCAATGTTGTAATAATAAATAGTTAATCACTGAGGTTTTTGCCTGTAATCTAAAACAAATTAAGGTGATCATTGAAAAAATTATTATATTTAATGAAATTTCAAATTATGTCATTTTTGTTCATTTAATGCAGGTTTTAGTGTCCAAATTCAATTAAATTATTATATTAGTTATTTTATTTTTAGTAGTATAATAAATTTTCGGATAAAATAAATTACAACCAAACAAGTTTGAGTTTTCATTCTAGTTGGATATTAGTAATATTACTGAATCACATAGGAAGTGGCTCTAATTAGGGCCATATGTCAGCAGAGAAAAGCCTAAGATACATATAAAGCACACAAACAACCCCACAAAACAGATGAAAAAATAAAAAATAAAATAGAAAGGGAGTATTAGAATGCTATAATCCAATAGTAATGAAACATGGCTACTAAAAATGTTAGTAGGAAATGCTATCCAGAATCAAGGCTGCTTTAGCATCACTCTGCTTTGTTCTGATCAGACACATTTTGGAAGAGAGGCATTAGCAACCTAGAAGTGAGAAGTGAGCAGGGGATGATAAATCTTTATCACGTGGAAAATGAGGAAAGTGGTGATGTGTAGTTTGGAGAAAAAGAGACTTAGAGACAACATGCATGTTCTCAGCTGTTTAAAAGGACTGTCATGTGGAAGAGGGATTAGAACAGATATGCCTTGCTCCAAAGACTAAGACTGTGAATTAAGGCAAACAATGAGAAAGATATTTCAGTTCAGTATGATAAAAAGATTCTGACATTTTAAATTATGTGATACCAGTGAAAGCTTCATTGTAAGAGTTATCTTGCAGTTGGAAAATGATATGATACCCAAGGTCACTATCAATACTAAGAATCTTTAATTTTGTGAATTAAAGTACATTTGAAATGCCCATTCTAAGTTTTAGTAAAAAGCCTTGCACATGGCTTTAAGGTAATCTGAAATTAATATTATGCCTCATTTCTGTCTTTGCTTCTACTCTATTTATGTATCCATCCATCATCTATCTATATCTATCATCTATCTCATGATTTCAAACTCTGCATAATTTAAGCTGCATAAAGAGAAAAAAAACTTTTATACAGCATGTACTAATAATCTTATGTTGAAATAGAAAAAGACATAATAATTGGTCATTCATTTTTAAAAAGGTCACATTTCAACCTACAAAGATAGAAATTTCACATAGCTCAATCAAATACTATGAGTCAAATAATGTGTTGGAGATGGCAATAGAATAGGTCAAGTAAATGTGCAATTACAGTGAAGTATGCTGTTACAAGACCAATATTCAGGGATACTAGGTTATGCCACTTCTATGTTTATGAAAGAATTCCTTCAATAAAATCCAGCATTTGAAAACCATAAACTTAAAAAATGAAGTGTGACTACTCATAAAACAGCTTTCTCAGATACAGATAATCTTTGATAAATTTATTTGGCAAACTTCTTAAAGATAATTCTTTTGTGATTAAGTATATGCAACACACTCATCTCATCTTCGAAGGGCATAAATACGCTTGTAGTAGGGCATCTATATCACAGGAAAGCTTTCCTGTATCATGACTAAGAGCTTTGCAAGCAAAGATTTTGTCAAATAATAATTCCATACCTTGCTGTTAAGAAAAGTATGTAAAAACCTCTCAAGAAATGTATTTTGGAAAAATCCCCTTTTACTTTGTCTACTTTAATCCTTTGTTAACCAAAAACAGTAGGAAAAATAAAGCACACAACATTTTGGTCCCTAAATTATTTCAGGTCTTGGTTAAAGATGTCAGAGGACTTAAGATGGTGGAGTAGTATGGCAACCCTGAGCTTGTCTTGTCCCTGAAAAGCAGCTAGACCAGCATCAAACCATTTTGAACAGAAGTTGATCTGAGAATTAACACAACAATATGCATAGCTTGAGCCATAGAACTTGGCAGGTACATGGTGCAGAGAGGTGAATTGGAGAGAAAAGCCACAGAGCTGAAGAGGGTATGGAGCTGTTTTTTTTTTTTTTGGAGAAAAGACAGAGAAAGGGAAAGCAGTGAGCGTGGCACATCTGGATCCTGCAAGAAAAGCATTTCCCTTTAAAAGTAGCTGGAGAGAAAGAGAGAAAGAGTGAAAACATTCCCAGGGAACTGAATAAGAAATATGTTCTTCAAAACCATTGATGGGGAGAAAGGAGAGGATTTCAATACCAACAGGGTTCTATAAACAGTGGAGTTCAGAGTCTGAAGGTTCAGAGCTCAGTGCCTGGCAGTGATCTGGTGAGTAGGTACAGTGAATCCCCAAGAGCAGGCAGCAAGGTCTGAGGGCCCTGGGTGCTAGATGGGGAGAAGCATCTCTGCTTGGAGTGCATTTGATAGAGGCCATATGACCTCCCTGTAGGCACAGGTCCCAAGAGACCCCAGAGAGCAGCCATGTTTGCTGGTATTAGGACAAAGACGTCAGAGTACAGTGAAAACTGGTGCCAGCTGTGTGTTGCAATTTACCATAGTCTCTGAACTTCTGCTACTGTGTGATCACACTAACATTTTCTAGGGCAAGTTGGCATGGGCCATTCCTCAGTGAGACTCTCCCCCAGAGAATCATTGTGGGTCCAAGTCATGGTGGTGTCTCTGAGGTGTGGGGTTTTGAAACACAACCCCATCTGAGCTAAAACCCTGGAGGAAGGTGTCACCTGGCAGGAGAATGGCAGGTGTCCCTGGCAGGGACAAGGACAGAGTAGAAACAGAGAGCAGAAGGAGGTCTGCCACAAAGGAGGGGTGCTTGATCATGGATCAGCAAGAGTGTGAAGTTCCTGCACCATAGACTAGGGAACTGGGTGAAGCCATTTTCACCTCTTCCATACACGCACATGTGATCACGCACAATGATGCACTCCAGTAAACTAAGAAGTGCCATTTAGTGGAGAATGGAGCCACACTGCCTAACTGTGCCCTCCAGGCACATTCGCCACACACCAGCACAAATCCTTCCACCTGCTTAGTGTTTGGACTATAGAGTGCTTCACGGTTTCAGTTCTAGGGAAAACTGGACGTAACTTGATTCAGGTTTCATTCTGTTTGCTTGTTTGTTTATTTGTTCATTTTCTTTGCTTCTGTTTTTGCTTAATGTTTTTTTTTTCTTTCTTTTATTTCTTTCCGTGAATACAGAGCAAATTCTTTTTTATTTTTTTATTTTTAATTTTATTTTTAATTTTTTATTTTCTTTATTTTATCTTACTCTATTTTATTATGTAACTTTCTTTGATTTTTAATTTTTTTAACTTTTTTTCTTTCCTTTCCCTTTTTTCTCTATTCTATTAAGCTTTTTTCAACAAGACCAAAACTAACCTAGTAGGATCCAGATGCCTTTACTTGATTTTTTTTTGTTTTGCTCTTAACTAATTTTTTTTTTATTAATTTTTTTCTGCCTCCAAAATGAAAATACAAATGAGTTCACCCCAAAAGAAAGAACAGGAAGAAATGACAGCCAGGGATTTAATCTACAGAGATATAAGTAAGACGTCTGAACTAGAATATAAAACAACAATTATAAGAATACTAGCTGGGGTTGAAAAGAACATAGAAGACACCAGAGAATCCCTTTCTGTGGAGATAAAGAAACAAAATCTAGTTGGGCTAAAATTAAAAATGCTATAACTGAGAGGCAATCTCAAAGGGATGCCACAGCAAAGATGGATGAAGCAAGCAGCAAATCAGCGATATAGAAGAAAAAATTATAGAGAATAATGAAGCAGAATAAAAGGGGGAAACAAAGGCAAAAAATCATGATACAAGACTTAGAGAACTCAGTGACTTATTAAAAAGGAATAACATTTGAATCTTAGGAGTCCCAGTAGTTGAAGAGAGAGAAAAAAGGTGAGGAAGATGTATGTGAGAAAATTATAACAGAAAACTTTCCTAATCTTAGGAAGGACACAGACATCATTATCTGAGAAGCACATAGAACTCCTAATAGATTCAACAAAAACCGACCATTACCAAGGCATATTATAGTCAAATTTACAAAATATACAGACAAGGAAAGAATTATGAAAGCAGCAAGGAAAAAACAAAAGTCCTTAACCTACAAAGGAAGACATAAGATTGGCAGCAAATCTGTCCATGGAAACTTGGCAGGCCAGAAAGGAGTGGCAGGATATATTCAACGCGCTGAATAAAAACACAAACAAACAAACAAAAAACAAACAAACAAACAAAAAAAACCCAAATATATATATATATATATATATATATATATATACACACACACACATATATACATGCACGTTGTTTTATATATATATATATGCAGCCAAGAATTCTTTATCCAATAAGGCTGTCATTAAAAATAGAATGAGAGATAAAGAATTTCCCAGACAAAAACTAAAGGAGTTCGTGACCCTAAACCAGCCCTGCAAGAAATTTTAAGGTGAACTCCTCCAGTGGAGAAAAGATGAAACAAAACAAAAAAGACCAAAAGTAACAAAGACTAGAAAGGACCAGGGAACATCACCAGACTCCAACTCTGCAGGCAACACAATGATACTAAATTAATGTCTTTCAATAATCACTCTAAATGTAAATGGATTAAATGCTCCAAACAAAAGACAGAGTGTGTCAGAATAGATAAGAAAATGACCCATCTGCATGCTACCTATAAGAGACTCATTTTAGACCTAAACACACATGCTGATTGAAAGTAAGGGGATGGAGAATCATCTATCATGCTAATGGTTATCAAAAGAAAACTGGAGGAGCCATACTTATATCAGACAAACTAGATTTTAAAATAAGGACTGTAACAAGAGATGAAGAAGGACATTATATAATAATTAAGGGCTCTATCCATCAGGAATATCTAACAATTGTAAATATTTATGCCCCCAACTTGATAGAACCCAAGTATATAAATGAATTACTCACAAACATAAAGAAACTCATTGATAATAATACCGTAATAGTAGAGGATTTCAACATCTCTTTTACAACAATGGACAGATCATGTAAGCAGAAAATCAGCAAGGTAACAATGCCTTTGAATGACACACTGAACCAGGTGGACTTAACAGATATATTCAGAACATTTCATCCTAAAGCAGCAAATTACACATTTTTCTCCAGTGAACATGGAACATTCTCCAGAATAGATCACATACTGGGTCACAAATTATCCCTCCATAAACACAAAAGGATTGAAATCATACCATGCATATTTTCAGACCACAACTTTCTGAAACTTGAAATCAATCACAAGAAAAAATTTAGAAAGACCATGAATACTTGCAGATTAAAAAGCATCCTACCGCAGAATGAATGCATTATCCAAGAAATTAAATAATTAAAAAGTACATGGAAACCAGCAATATGAAACCTCTGGCATGCAGCAAAGGTGGTCATAAGAAGGAAGTATATAGCAATCCAGGTCCTCCTAAAGAAAGAAGAAAGGTCTCAAATATACAACTTAACCTTACACCTAAGGAGCTGGATAAAGAACAGAAAATAAAGTCTAAAACCAGCAAAAGAAGGGAAATAATAAAGATTAGAGCAGAAATCAATGACATTAAAAAACAAACAAACAAACAAACAGCAGAACAGATGAATGAAACCAGGAGATGATCCTTTGAAAGAATTTTAAAAAACTGATAAACCTCTAACCAGACTGATCAAAAAAAAAAAAAAAAAAAAAAGAAAAGACCCAAATAAATAATATCATTAATGAAACAAAAGAGATCACAACCAACACTACAGAAATACAAACAATAATAAGAGAATGTTATGAGCAATTATATGACAAAAAATTGGGCAATCAGGAAGAAATGAACAAATTCCTAGAAACATATAAACTCTCAAAACTGAAACAAGAAAAAATAGAAAATTTGAACAGACCCATAACAAGTAAGGACATTGACTCAGTAATCAAAAATGTCCCAATAAGCAAGAGTCCAGGGCTGGATGGCTTTCCCGGGAATTATACCAAACATTTAAAGAGTTAACACCTATTCTTTTGAAGCTGTTCCAAAAAGTAGAAATGGAAGGAATACTTCCAAACTCATTCTACGAGGCTGGCATTACCTTGATTACAAAACAAGACAAAGGCCCCACATAAAAGAATAACTATTGAACATGGATGCAAAAATTCTCAACAAGATATTAGAAAATGAATCCAATAGTACATTAAAATAATTATTCACCATGATCAAGTGGGATTTATTCCTGGGATAGTTCAATATCTGCAAATCAACAAGTGTGATACATCACATTAATATAAGAAAGGATAAGAACCACACGTTTCTCTCAATAGATGCAGAGAAAGCATTTGGCAAAATACAGCATCTTTTCTTAGTAAAAACCCTCAAGGAAGTAGGGATAGAAGGAACATACCTCAACATTATAAAGACCATATATTAAAGACCCACAGCTAATATCATCCTCAATGGGGAAAAACTGAGAGCTTTCCCCCTAAGGTCAGGAACATGACAGGGATGTCCACTCTCACCACAGTGTTGCAAGTCCTAGCCTCAGCAATCAGACAACAAAAAGAAATAAAAGTCATCCAAACTGGCAAGGATGAAGTCAAACTTTCACTCTTTGCAGATAACATAATACTCTATGTGCAAAACACAAAAGACTCCACCAAAAAACTGCTGGAACTGATACATGAATTCAGCAAAGTCGCAGAATATAAAATCAATGTACAGAAATCAGTTGCATTTTTATATGCCATAATGAAGTAGGCAAAGAGAAAGCGAGGAATCAATCCCATATACAATTGCGCCAAAACCATAAAACACCTAGGAATAAACCAAACCAAAGAGTTAAAAAACCTGTATGCTGAAAACTATAGAAAGCTTATGAAAGAAATGGAAGAAGACATGAAGCAATGGAAAGACTATCCATGTTCATATGTTGGAAAAACAAATATTGTTAAAATGTTGATACTACCCAAAGCAATCTATATATTCAATGCAATCCTCATCAAAATAACACCAGCATTCTTCACAGAGCTAGAACAAACAATTCTAAAATTTGTATGGAATAGGAAATGACCCCGAATGGCCAAAGTAATGTTGATAAAACCAAGGGGCACCTGGGTGGCTCAGTCAGTTAAGCATCCAGCTCTTCATTTCAGCTCTGGTCATCATCTTATGGTTCATGGTTTCGAACCCCATATCGGGCTCAATGCTGACAGCACAGAGCCTGCTTGGGATTCTCTCTCTCTCTCTCTCTCTCTCTCTATCTCTCAGTAAAAAATAAGCTAAAAAAAGAAAAGAGAAAAGAAAGGAGAAAAGAAAAGAAAAGAGAAAAGAAAGGAGAAAAGAAAAGAAAAAAGAAAAGAAACATAAAAGAAGAGAAAAGAAAAGGGAAAAGGAAAGGGAAGAAGAAAAGAAAAGAAAAGAAAGGAAAAGAAAAGAAAAGAAAAGAGAAAAGAAAAGAAAAGAAAAGAAAAGAAAAGAAAAGAAAAGAAAAGAAAAAACCAAAGCTGGAATCATCAAAATTCTAGACTTCAAGCTGTATTACAAAGCTGTAATTATCAAGACAGTATGGTACTGGCACAAAAACACACACATAGATCAATGGGATAGAGTAGAGAGTCCCAAAATGGACCCACAATCATATAGCCAATTAATCTTTGACAAAGCAAGTAAGAGTATCCAATAGACAAAAAGACCATCTATTCAGCAAATGGTGTTTGGAAAACTGTACAGCAACATTCATAAGAATGAACCTGGACTACTTTCTTACAGCTTACACTAAAATAAACTTAAAATGGATGAAAGACCTAAACATAAGACAGGAAGTCTTCAAAATCCTAGAGGAGAAAATAGGCAACCACCTCTCTGACTTTGACTGCAGCAACTTCTTACATGACATGTCTCTGGAGGCAAGGGAAACAAAAGCAAAAATGAACTATTGAGAGCTCATCAAGATAAAAATCTTCTGCACAATGAAGGAATCAATCAGCAAAACTAAAAGGCAACTGACAGCATGGGAGAAGATATTTGCAAATGACATATCAGATAAAGGGTTAGTATCCAAAATCTATAAATAACTTATATAGCTCAACACCCAAAAAACAAATAATCCATTGAAGAAATGGGCAAAAGACATGAATGGACACTTTTCCAAAGAAGACATCCAGATGGCAAACAGACTCATGAAAAGATGCTAAACCTCACCTATCATCAGGGAATTACAAATCAAAACACAATGAGATACCACATCATACCTGTTAGAATGGCAAAAATTACCAACTCAGAAAACAACAGATGTTGACAAGGATGCAGAGAAAGGGGAGCACTTTTGCACTGCTGGTGGTAATGCAAACTAGTGCAGCCACTCTTGAAAACTGTATGGAGTTTCCTTAAAAAATTAAAAATAGAACTACTCTATGACCTAGCAATTGCACTACTAGGTATTTATCTGAAGGATACAAAATGCTGATTCTGGGGAACATGCACACTAATGTTTATAGCTGCACTGTCAACAATAGCCAAAGTATGAAAAGGGCCCAAATGTCCATCGACTGATAAATGGATAAAGATGTGGTATATATGTATGTGTGTGTGTGTATATATATATATATATATATATATATATATATATATATATACACATGCAATGGAATGCAATGGAATATTATTTGGTGATCAAAAAATAATGAAATCTTGCCCTTTGAAACAACGTGCATGGAACTAGAATTTATTATGTTAAGCGAAATATGTCAGTCAGAGAAAAACAAATATCATCTGATTCCATTCATATGTAGAATTTAAGAAGCAAAACAGATGAACATAAGGCATGTAAAGAAAAAATAAGATAGAAATAGAAAGGGAGACAAACCATAACAGATCATTTTTCATTTTATTTATTTATTTATTTATTTATTTATTTATTTATTTATTTTAGAGATTCTTAAATACAGAGAACAAACAGTGTTGTTGGAGGGAGGGTTGTGTCGGGGGATGGACTAAATGGGTGATGGGCATTAAGGATGGCACTTTTTGGGATGAGCACTGGGCATTATATGCAAGTGATGAAGCCCTAAATTCTATTCATCAAATCATTATGATACACTATGTTAACTTACTTGGGTTTAAATTTTTAAAAGGATAAAATAAAAAAATTAAAATTAAAAACAAAGATATCAAAAGAGGTCTACTCAGAGAACTTTCCTTAATAAAAATTATATTTCATGTTATGTAATTTTAAAAATCTTCTTACAATGTAGTCTTCATACTAATCTTATCTCCATTATGTTAAAAATAATCAATCTTTTGGAAAATAAATATGAAGTTCTTCAGCTCACTTTTCATTCTGGAAAAGAAAAGTGAAGATGAATACATGTAATTTTACAACGAAAGTGGTAAAAGCAAAAAATATAAAATAGTTGTAATGAGAAATTGAAATCAAAGACCTTAAGTAGATCTCATAATCTCTACTGCAGAAAATGGGGTCATGACCAATGTACTGCTTGTTAATATATACAAATGAGTGGTGAAATGACAGACTCTGGATATCCAAATACTGAGGCATTCAAATATCAAGAAAACTATTTTTAAAAGATAAATAAAAAATGGGCTCAAAATTTATTTTAATTCTAGCTAATCGCTTATTTCTTAAAATCATAGTGTATTTTAAGTCATTACCCCCACAAGATAAGACATTTCTGAGTCTCTTATTGGACAGATGAGACAGAAGTTCAAATCACATTGTTTTTCATACTTAAAGGACCTATAATGTAACAAAGTAGCAGTGGATGGAGTCAGGACCTGCAGATGTGGAGTCTTCCTCTCAGACCCATAGTTGAACTAATGCCTATAAGCATGTATTGATTCCAAGTGTGAGATTCCTCAACAGGGAAATTCAGTACTCTTGCAAAGCAAGGGGATAAATCACTTGCATAGATGTGTTCATACATGCATACATATATGCGTATGTATTTGATATTTCAAATAAAGCATTAGCCAGGAAACACTGGGAAGTCAGAAAATATACGGGTAGTATTACTTATATATTAGCACTCATTTTCTTACCAGTTAATTATACATTGTTGTGACTGTTGTATTATGTTTTTAATGCCATAGACTGAACCTAATTACTTATTAGGATGGTGTCTTTTCCTTAGGCTTTTTCTCTGAACTACCCCATTAACAAGCTTGCCTCTCTACAGGAGTATCTCAGAGGCAATTTAAATATATGCAAACCAAAACTCATGATTACACACCCTTATTCTTGTGGTAGATTAAGTCATTATTCTCAATTCCTAAACCTCCACACAACCAGTAATGAAAGTTAATGTTTTTACAAATAAGGAATTTAAGGCTAAGAGAAGAAATGTGTTCCGAGTTACACAACCAAATGAGAAGAATTCAAGAGTTGACCTTATGTCTAAAGGACATTATGCTTTGCCTTTTTATCATATAAGATATATAATAAAACTATTTGGAAAAGACTTCCAAAGTTTGGTTCTATCCAAATGTAAATTGTGTACATTTGCTGCTATTCATACGTAAATTATTATTTAATTCTTATCAGAATAACTACAAAATATATTTCCATTTTGTTTACTTTCTCCTAGCCTTTTTGACATAGAAACATTAAAAATTTATTTTATTATTCCCAAACGTAATAGTAACTGAGAATAAAACCTCAAGTATTGAAATCAAAACTTTTAAAACAAAGATACATTAGAGATTAGTTATATATAAATGTATATATCAAATTATTAAAAGAAAAAAAATAAAGAACAATTGTTTACTCACATTCACCGTACAGTAACATAATGCATTTTAAATTTTGTGTTCTCTTTCAGTTCTTGTTCATAGGCAAAATTAATTTCACAGCACTAAAATGATAGCTTAGAAATAATGCTATATTTGACTTTTTCCTTGGTATTATGGTTTACTCATGTGAAGATTGCCTTTAAGTATGATTTTATGTGTTAAATATAGCTTATTAACTTTCACAGAGGTCTGAGAAACAAGGCAATAATTCTGATTAATTGATGTTCAAGCAGAAATGGAATTAGGCTAATTTTTAAGATGTAATACAAAAAATTTCTGAGATAATTTATTTTCATAAATGTCTCTGTGTCACTGCAAATCACTTCCCTTATCTGATTCTGACAGATCCTCAGCCTGTGCTATGCCATAAAGACCTTGATTCCCTCAAGGTTATTTTTTTCTTGTTATCTACATTCACATCAGTTGTGACTTTTTCACAGACCTGGGAAAGAAGACTACTTTCCTGAGTTCTCCACTGATGTGGTCAGGGGGGTGTTAGCTCCCTCACAGAATTTTCTCTGCTGGCAATAGTTACAAGTCTAGTAATGAGCTGGACCTTATCAGGGGGAAGTACATTTGTGACTGAGGACTCAGATGGGGACACAGGCTTGCAACAGGAATGGAAAGAACAGCAGTTGCTGCCACTGCCATTTCTGAGCAGAAACAAACAAACAAACAGAAAATAATGTGGCTCTGGATTTTGCCTACTGCTGATCTGGGTTTTTTTTGCCCCTTTCTTGGTCCCTACCCGTTTTTGAGACAATTTATTGCTTTAGAACAACCCCATCTCCACTATATAGAGACATTTTTGAGAAAGATGTGAAGTATTTCTCAAATTTGTTAGATGTGGGTCATCATATTTTTAGGAAATCCTCTCTATTTTAGAATGATGAGAGGAAACATTTAGAATGATGAGAGGAAATAATAATATAATTATTATTATATTATTTTCTCTTCTCTCCCTCTTTTTCCTCTTTTCCTCTCTCCCTTACTTCCTTGTATTCTTCCCTTTTCTCACTTCCTTCTTTGCTTCCTTTTTTTCCTTCCATCCTTCTTTTTTTTTTCTATCTCCTCCTTCTTATTCTAACTGAAGAGTTACCTGACCCTCCCAATGTCATCAGATACAGTTAATCAGATTATTCACTGCACAAGTTTTATGGCCAAGGTGGAAATTTGAGCCTGAAATACCACCCATGCACCACTTGCCAAATAAATTAGGGCTACATCCTCCCAGTAGGGTGTCTTTTCCTAATTATCAGAAAGACTCATTAAGACTGGTGGCAACCATGCCCTCCCTCCTCGTGCTGAATAGGGCTGTTCAGGTCCGGCCTCTTAGAAATAAATCAGCTCCCACTCACAGGTCAGTGAATCCACAGAATCAACATATTCAAGTATTGTGCAATAATTATTACCTTTGTCTTCCTCTATAGAATCTTCTCAGAAATTTTGAGCAAATGTTTCACAGAAACATCCTAACTGTGCAGGGTAAGACAATATATATTTGAATTTAAAAAGGTAATGTTTATTATTCAATTGAGATATCGCTATCCTTTAAATATTCATTCCAATGGAATTTATCACTATATTTTTTTTCCCTAGATTTGATCCATTTTCTTGGCAAGCAGGATATAATTTAAGTCAGTCCTTATATTCTCACTGCCAAGGTGCACATGACATGTTTGGGCATATGGTCTTGTTTTTATGATCTTTTAACCTTTATTTATTTTAGATGTACCATGGTGTAATGGATCATTTGGGGGCATTGAACACTTGGAATGGCAGCAGGTCTGGTTGAGGCCATCTGGAGATGCTAAGGAGAAGTTTGCTTCCTTGTGGAACAAGCTTTATAAATAGAGTTATACAAAACTAACTGGTAAACTTGGAATAACCCCATTTAAGAATAGGATATGGTGGTATACAAGGTAAATTAATAGATCAAGGGATGGATAGATGGACAATTATGTTATAAAGGAAATATACATTCTTATTTTGGAATCTAGCATTCCAGAATGATCCTAGAACTTCCTACCCCTGGCGTCTTAGATTTTAGAAAGTGGCTATTCTAACATGAACAAAAGCTTTTATTTCCTTTTTGTTTTTAGACATGTGCATAATGTTCCCAGAGCCTGCTTGTATACATATTTAGAATGAAGTTGGTAGAAGTTTAGAAACATTAAATGTAAAACAATTTTTTAGATTATACTACTGAGGTCCATTTTAAGGTTTACTTTGTGTATTTTGATTGTGACTTTCATCAATAATCCCAAGTGTTTATTTTTTGATATCATAAAACATCTTTAGCTACAATGTTTTCAGCCTGTGTGATTGATGTGATCATTTTCTTAACATTTGTTTTTCACTTTTCAAGAATCGCCATGTGGAAGAACAAATATATACACACACATACATACCCATATGTCAAAATTAAAACACACACACAGCTGATAATATAAAATGCTGGCATAGGGGCACCTGGGTGGCTGAGTTGGTTAAGCGTCCAACTTTGGCTCAGGTCATGATCTCATGGTTTGTGGGTTCAAGCCCCACATCAGGCTCTGTGCTCACAGCTCAGAGCCTGGCGCCTGCTTTGGATTCTGTGTATCCCACTCTTTCTGGTACTCCCCTGCTCCTCCTGTGTCTCTTTCTCTCTCTCAAAAATAAATAAAATCTTAAAATTTTTTTTAAATTAAAAAAAAATAATAAAATTCTGGCATATTTTGAGACACCAGAGCTCCCACTCATTGATGGAAGTGAAAAGTGGTCCAATGACTTTGAAAAAGTTTCCTGATTTTTTTTTATAAAAGTAAATATAGACCTACCCGATGGGCTAGTAATTCTATTCCTAAGTGTTTACCCAAGACAAATGAAACATATATGTACAAGAATAACTATAGCAGGTTTATTCACAATACCCTAAAACTAGAAACAGTCTGATGTCCATCACTGGTGAATGGTTAAACAAATGGAGATATACAAAGGAATACTATTCATCAGTAAGAAGGAAAAAACTGCTGATCATATAACAGTATGCATGAATCTCAAAAACATGCTGCATGAGAGAAACTCTATTCAAAGTTGTGTGTACTATACAATTCTGTGTATATTAAACTCTCAAAAGAGCAAATGTTACCTATGGTGGGAGAAAAATAAAACAGAAAAATAGCTACCTCTGAGGACTGGAGTGAGGGGTGACAAAGAATGTGTATGGGAGATTTCTCTGGGGTGATGCCCAATGAGTTTAAGTAATTAAAGAACACAAAACAATCTTATTTAAGCAACCCAGATATTTAGTATTGTATAATAGGCACAATTCTATTATTCTCTAGGAAGAGTTTATTCCAGGTAGGAAGCCAATAAACCGGGAAAAATATTTTTTTACATTTTTTTCTCTAATTCTCCATTTTGTGCATTTCAAATCCTCTGCTCATTAAGCAGGATCAGTCTCCCAAAAGTTTGAAGTAGGTACATGGTAAAGATGTGGATTCTAAGGAAGATATTATTTGGCTGGTAATGTCATGAGCAGGTACTAATTCCAGTGTTTGACATATATTTAATGCTGAATCATTAACTATAGGGATTTTGAGTGTTCTTCAGAGACATCCCCCCTTTTCTCTGCCCCCCCCACCAATTCCCAGTTTCTTGAAATCTCTCATCTACAGTTATCTTAACAAAGATAAATGCCTTTATTCTAAAAGGTCACTTACAATTCTTCAGCTCCTAAACTTGTGCTATCATACAACCAATCAGCTGAGCTTGCCTCACTATTTCTGGCAAATATTTTTGGAGGATTATAAGACGACCACAGAGAGCCTTGCTCTTATAGATGGTCTACATGAAAATAGTCAATGTGATCCATGGAAAGCATGTGCCTTTGGCCCACTTTAGTGGTAATGAATTTATTCTCATTCTTATCCCTGTATTCTGTTGTCACAGACTCCTTCATCTAGCTGCCCACAGATTCATTTTTTCAGATATGAGTCAGAAACAGTCCACTCTGACCTACAGGCTCCTATGGCCACATTTTAAGCTTTCCTAGTAGTTTTAAAGCCTCATTTGAAAGTTTGAAAAGCCTCGTTTGAAAGTAGGAAAAACAATCACTACATTTTCCGAGGACCAATTGGAGAGTACTCGCAGCATATTTGTATCTTTCTGATGAAATCCTCTTTGTGGTTTCCAACTTTCTCTTGGCCTCCTTGTAAACTTGTAAAGCCTGATGGTACGTGTTCAGTAAATGGTGCCTAAAGTGGTTTGAAAGTCCAGAATAGGAGAACTAGAACTTATCTTTGGAATATGCAATATTTACCAAGACTATTTATTGTCTTGGATTCTCTTCTGAAACTAAAAACCCCATTTTAACCTACTATTACACTAGTAATTATTGATCTTTATTATATACTAATAGTAGACTAAACCAGTTGGTATCCTAAATGTTTTGCATACATTATGTCACTAGTCAGAAAATTATAGGTAAGAATCATTGGCTCCATTTTGGAGATATAGATATTAATGCTTAGAGAGTTTCAACAAACTTTTCTTTCCAGGTTTGTTCAGGCTCTGAGAGATGGGTTGATATTCAAATTCAGGCTTATCTAACCAAAAGCAATATAGTTGTTGTGGTACAAAAATTTTCCTATGCTTATATCTCATTCCCCTTTCATAATTATTTATTTTATTTTTTTTCAAATTTTTGTTTAAATTCTAGGTAGTTAACATATAGTGTAATATTGGTTTCAAGGGTAGAATTTGTTGATTCATCACTTACATATAAAACCCAGTGCTAAACACAAGTGCCCCCCTTCATACTCATTGCCCATTTAGCCCATGCCTCCCCACCACCCCTCCAGAAATCTTCAGTTTCTTCTCTATAATTAAGAGTCTTCTATGGTTTGCTTCCCACTTTTATCTCTACTTCCCCTATGTTCACTTTTGTTTCTTAAATTCCACATATGAACGAAATCATCTGGTATTTGTCTTTCTCTGACTGACTAATTTTGCTTAGCATAATGCACTGTAGCTCCAGCCATGTTCTTGCAAATGGCAATATTTCATTCTTTTTTATGGCTGAGTAATAGTGCATGATATATATATATATACATATATATATATGTATATATATATATCATGCAATATATATATGTGTGTATATATATATCATGCAATATATATATCATGCAATATATATATGTGTGTGTGTGTGTATATATATATATATATATATATATATATATATATATATGACAAATGCCATCAATAGTGATATGTGCCATGTATTACACAGGTTGAGACGTTAAATGACCAGTGTTGAGTGAAGCTACAAAGTTCAGAATTCTTCAGTGTGTAAGATGTGTACATGATAGCCTTGTGAATATCCAGGAGTATGAAAAGACCCAAGTAATCTTGGGAGAACCTGTTGTGCTTCCACAGAACCAGCCTTTCTGAAAAGCTGTGGAGTAACCTTACAGTGTTGAAGAAGCACTCTGGAAATAATGTTATCTATTTATGATGTCTACTACAGCTGAAGTATTTAACTCTTTAAATTCACTGTCTCATACACAGGTATTTTGAGAGTACCAATGCAGTTGAAATGGCTTTTACTACTCATTTTCTTTTCCATAGTATATTTATTTTTTTAACTTAGCTCTCTGAGCAATCAGCACAGAGCCTGACATGGGGCTCGAACCCACAAACCATGAGATGACCCGAGCTGAAGTCGGATGCTTAACCAACTGAGGCACCCATCATCCCTCTTATATTTTCTAAAACTGACCTCATGTTGCTTTTGAATCCCTACTCCTAAAATCAGAAGGAAACAAGAAAAAAATTAACTTGCTAACTAGAACTCAGTCTTCTCTACTTTCCACAATTTCTGTGTGAGTAAATGTTCAGTTGATTCATAGAACTCTCTAATTGAGTGTTATCTTCCCAGGCAAGAGGCATCATCTTTCACCACTCCTTTCTAAGACGTGTCTGGAAGCAGTTGGAAAATTATGTATTCTTATGGTGGTGACAAGGGGAGAGGAAGACTGGTTTTTGTGATGTCCTTGGGACATCACAGTGTCTTGTACCACCTGTCAGCATTATCTCTCTTCTTGGTTATCAAGTGTCAACACCTGGTACAACTCAGCGGTGTTTGTTGACTCTGTCAATGCAGGTAGATGACCATCATCCCTCCCTGAGTGGAAAAGTCACTTCAGGTGCTCTCTCATACTACAGATCCTCTGAGATATGGTGTGTGAATCTTCTGAAATTCCTTCCTTTTGTGCCATCACCAGCCACCCACTAGCAACCCCCATATTCTGAGTAAACTTGAAGATTCCCTAAACCTGCAAAGCATGGCAATGAGGAGGCACAGTCTAAGGCCCAGTGTGGATATTCTGTTCACCAGTACTTTTGTTCCTATTTCCAACTTGTTGAATGGAGTAGGGAGAAGCCCTACTAATAATTCCTGATTTGACCCCATATGAATCTCTTTCAAAAATTTTTGGTTTTGCTTTCAAACTGATGAAAAATCATTTCATTTGTATTTATTTTCTATAAATTATTGTGGAATATATAATCTTTGCAAAATAGAATGACTCAGGGAATTCTGGGTACCTGACATTTGTTTTAGTTCTACAAAATGAAATTCAGGTATGTTCATGTCCCAAAGGCTAAGTGGTGAATGGCAATTCTGTTATAGTCTATATATCTGTTTGACTATACCTAGGAGTTATATCATATTTTGTGATTCTGAGACTGATGGGATATATATAATCCAAATGCTATAGTCTTCAATGTATGTTTGGAAAATATTGAATCATAGTCAGATTTAGCTTTGTGTATTTAAGATTAAGTTAAAAGAGGGGTGCTTTACTCTCTCAGCCTTATTATCATCTGCAACTATGCTCCAATAGTGAAGACAATGGGAATTACTAGAACATTTGCAACTCTGTCTCTGAAGAACATGGTTGTTCTGCTGCTGTATCCTGATTTTGCTTTCTCTAGCTTTTAGATGAATAAATCTTATTTGATTACCTGTATTATATCTGTTGATGGTTTTGGACTTACCGCCATTCTGAATTTATTATTGATATTTTTTCAGTTCAGTGGTTGAGGTATTCTTGTTTATAGGTAATTGCTTAAAGATAAAGACTTACCCATGTGAGGGTGTTCCTCAAATGGTTGGTTGACTGATGGATACATGTATTTTGGCTTATTTGACATTATGATATTCTATGAATCCAAAAATCTTTTGAATTTCTATGCAATATATATTAATGTTATCTTTAGCAATAATAACACATTCTAAGGCATCAATCAATAATAGAATTAATATTCTGTTACTTTCCTTAACTATGAAGTTCTTTTGGAAAATTAATTAATTAGGCTTTCCCTCATTCCACTATTATATTCCTTTAGTATACTAAGTGCTCAATTAATTTATTTGTACATGTACATGAATATACATCAGCATGAGTAAATAGAACAAGCTCTTTAAAGTACATTAGTAAACCTCTGAATTATGGTGATACTCTGCCACCCAGCATTCTACTTATTATAGACTTTGGTCATTTTTTTCAATTAACTGTCATCAATTATAGTCCCAGGGATTCTAATTTAGATTCAGACAATTCCAAAAATTATGAAGAAATTTAAGGTCAGATGAAAGTGGAGATGGCTATAACGATTTTAATACATTTTAGAGATTTTTGAAAGACAATCTGGGACAACTTAAATGCAGACAAACTTTACCATGACCCTCTGAAAGAAATTTAAAAATGGTGGGGGGAGGACATCAGTGACTCTTCTCCTTTTCTTCCACCCCATGCATAAGCAAATTTTGCTGCCAAAACCTTTAACATATTCCACAAAATGATGTTGTTTTACATCCTTTACTATCCTCCAGACAACCATTATTTCTCTCCTCCTGAACTATAGCAATCACCTCCTAACTGGTCTTCTTGCTTCACCTTTGCCTTCTTAGTTCATATTAGAGCAGTGTAAGTTATCTGTTAAAAATATAAATCAGATTATAACAGCCCCCTGCTTAAAGCCCCGCCGTGTTTGTAAATAACACAAAATAACATAATTAATTCTTACCATAGCCCACAGCACTCTCATGATATAAGGTTCCTATCTTTCATCCTTTATTCCTACTCTTTTTTTTTTCTCAATTCACTGTAGACACACAGGCCTCCTTGACATCCCTTAAACACATCTATCTCAATGCTTTTAAAATCCCTATTAACTCTGCCTAGAATGGCCCCAACTTCTGGCATTCTTTTAGCTTATCCCCTCATTTCATTTAAATCGCCAATCAAAAGTCAGCTCTTCAGATAAGTTTTTCCTCATTACATTGCTTAACTAGCACAAATTTTACTTCTCATCCATTTTAACATGATTTAGTTTCTTCACTTACACTTATCAGTGAATCTATTATATGTTTGTTTGTTTTGTTTGTTTACTGTATACCTTGCTCAATATTACAAATATTCCATGTAGTCAACAATATTATTTTGTTTCAATAACATAATCTCACCCACCCTATAGAACATGCTTTGCTGCTACTAAGCATTGAATTAATATATGAAATATATAATTATAAAATAACTAATAAAATAAATAATAAAGCATGACTAAATGAATCCTATGCTCTAGGAAATTGGTTTCACATGAGATCAAACAAAATAGGATAGCTTCAATCCAGAATCAGTTAGAGGCCCCCCAGTGCAACTAGAATCTGATCTCATAGCCACAGAGACACAAAAATCATCCTGGAGTTGCAAAGGGTAGAATGATAGAGCCTTCCTCTCTGACACACACTTCAGGGGGGTCTTGTGGGTAAAGGAGCGGTTGTAATCTGGAAAAAGTAGAGTGGCTTGACTCTTACGCCTGTAAAAATGTTATTTTCTTATTTAACTTAGTTTGTAGTTAAAAAAGCTTTGTGGTCTTTATTTTTTTATTATTTTTATACTGACTTCAGCAATATTGTGAAAAATGCTTTCCTTCAGACACTTGGTAACTTTAATCAGGTTTTACTTTCCAGATGCTTCCATCTCCTACATTTATAGTGACCCAAGTTCTCTTTAGATGGTTACCCAATATACAAGCCTCTAATTTGAATTTTCCCTGTGGTCTCATGTGCACTAGTTATGTTCGATGCAATTCCAATAAGGATATGTTTTCTTTACATTGAATATGATGCCTGAAACTAAAGATATTTTAATATGGCTTTCAGGATTCCTGATGTTAGAAAAAAATTTAAAAAGTCTACTTTCAGAGCTCTACAAATCATACATGAATGTTTTTCAAAGCTATCATAGCATCCATTCTTTTTTTTTCATTTTTATTTTTTTTTAATTTTGTTTAAATCCAAGTTAGTTAACATATAGTGTAATAATGTTTCAGGAGTAGAATTTAGTGATTCATCACTTACAAAAACACCCAGTGCTCATTCCAACAAGTGCCCTCCTTTGTACCTATCATCCATTTAATCCATTCCCTGCACTTGCCTCCCCTCCAGCAACCTCGATTTGTTCTCTTTATTTAAGAGTCTCTTATGGTTTGCCTTCCTCTCTGTTTTTCTTTTTTTCTCCTTCTTTTCCCCTATGCTCATTGTTTTGTTTCTTCAATTCTACATATGAGTTAAATCATATGGTTTGTCTTTCTCTGACTGACTTATTTTGCTTAGCATAATACACTCTAGTTCCATCCACATTGTTGTAAATGGCAAGATTTCATTTTTCTGATCACTGAGTAATATTCCATTGTGTGTGTGTGTGTGTATACACACACACACACACACACACACACACACACACACACACAGACACATCTTCTTTATCCAATCATCCATTGATGGACATCTGGGATTTTTCCATAATTTGACTATTGTTGATAGTGTTGCTATAAACATTGGGGTTCATGTGCCCCTTAGAATCAGCACTTTGGATCCTTTGGATAAATACCTAGTAGTGCAATTGCTGTGTCATAAGTTAGCTCTATTCTAATTTTTGAGGAACCACCATACTATTCTCCAGAGTCACTGCATCAATTTGCATTCCCACGAGCAATGCAAAAGGGTTCCCCTTTCTCTACATCCTTGCCAATATCTGTTATTTCCTGAGTTGTTACATTTTAGCCATTCTGACAAGTGTGAAGTGATATCTCATTGTGGTTTTGATGTGTATTTCCCTGATGATTAGTGATGTTGAGCATCTTTTCATTTGTATTGTTGACATCTGGATGTCTTCTTTGGAAAAGTGTCTGTTCATGTTTTTTTTGCCCATTTCTTCACTGGATTATTTGTTTTTTGGGTGTTGATTTAAGTTCTTTATAGATTTTGGATACTAAGTCTTTATTAGATATGTCATTTGCAAATATTTTCTCCAATTTCGTCAGTTGCCTTTTATTTTGCTGATTGTTCCCTTCACTGTGCAGAAGCTTTTTATCTTGATGAGCTCCCAATAGCTCATTTTTGCTTTTGTTTCCTTTACCTCTGGAGACACATTTACAAGAAGTCACTGTGGCTGAGGTCAAAGAGGTTGTTGCCTTTTTCTCCTCTAGGATTCTGATGGTTTTCTGTCTTACATGTAGGTATTTCATCCATTTTGAGTTTAATGTTGTGTATGGTGTAAGAAAGTGGTCCATGTTCAGTTTTCCCAACACAATTTGCTGAAGAGACTGCTTTTTTTTCCCATTGGATATTCTTTCCGCTTTGTCAAAGATTAGTTTGGCCATACATTTGTGGGTCCATTTCTAGTATAGTAATCATAGCAGCCATTTGTAATTGAGCATTTGCTACGTGAATGACAGTCGGCATTTAATCACACAGAATACAAACTATAATCTCTGGCTTTATAGCTGAGAAAGCTGAGGTAGAGAAGGCTTATTTATAAAGCATGTTCAAGATAAATCAGTTAATTTTATTAATTCCAAACCATCTTTTTACATAATTGTCAGCAGGATATTGATTGCTCCATCTTTCATGTATAACTTTTCCCAACATTATCAACAAACATGTTGAGTACATGCAGTGTGCAGGACAATGACTTTGTTGTTCAAATAATTAACTGAAAGACATCTACCCATGGTTTCATCAACATTCTTAAGGCATGTTTCCTTTAATAATAAATCCAAGATAATTAAGACATAAATATAATGTTGTGTTTTAATGTAAAAATAAACTAACATTTAATGAGTGTTCATGAGAACACAAGGGAGAAAATAAAATTATATTAAGTTTGTTATATTAATGGGATTATTATTAAAGTAAATGAGCTTTCTCATTTGGCATATTTGATAAAAGGAATAATTAGTTTCTCTATTTGGTTTTAAATTAAGCTTCTATTTTTAAAAACTTTCTTACCCCAGTGCTTGCTTCGGCAGCACATATACTAAAAAACTTTCTTACCCCAATATTTGGAAGAATAAAATAATATTTATTTAAATCAGTGATAAACAGATGTAGATAACACCAAGCTTCAGGATTGCCAAGTGCAGGAGAAGGAAACTACCAACTAACAATTATCTATTTTGTGCCAATATTTTAATTTAATTTTGTTTAATGTAATTGAATAACCCAGTTAAGTAAATTGTAATATTCCTCTTTAAATATGCAAAACACACTCAGAGAGCTTAAATAACTTGCCCAAAGGTATTTAATGAGTCCCAGGTGGAAGTAGCATTTGAACTTGAACTCACAGCTTTGTAACTCCAAATCCCACTCTCTTATTACTAATACTTGGTTGCTTCCCAAGCCTTCTTCTTCCTATTTTCATCCTCCAACATTACTTCATATGCAGTATATACTGGAAACCAATAATGGCTGAATGATGACCTATTATGTTAGAGAAGATTTTCCTTTTTAACTGAAATTAAATCAGCAGAATTATATACTTGATATCACAGACCTCCTTTGCAAGCTCAAAGGTACACACATACACACATACACACACACAGGTTTATTGCTAACACAGACAACTAACATAACATTGAAAGGAAGAATCATCCTCAAAGGACTATTAAAACTCAAAGTGATCTCTACAGTGTATGTAAAACAATAGAACATAAACTTTCACTACAGTGGGTTTTGGTTCACCTGTGTAAATCAAATGAGGTTATGTGAAAATAATTTCTGAAAAGACAAAAGCTGCAATAAATGTAAGTTAATATTATTTATTGTAACCTTAGAATACAGTACCTTAGAAATTAAGTATAAGAAAGGACAAGATGTTTTACTCTCACTCTCCACTTCCGTACTTCTGCTTTTCAACTGTGATTCACTTTACACGTGTTCAACATTAAGACTACTAGTCTTTCCTTTTAAACATTTTGAAAGATAGAGGCACCTTGGTGTCTCAGTGGGTTAAGCATCCAACACTGGCTCAGATCATGATCTCAATGTTCACAGTTTGTGACTGTGAGCCCTGTGTTTGGCTCTGCACTGACTGTGCAGAGCCTTCTTGGGATTCTCTCTCTGTATCCCTCTCTCCTTCTCTGCTTCTCTCCCACTTGTCCCCTCTCTCTCACAATAAATAAATAAAAATAAAAAACTTTTAAAAATAAAAATTGGGAAAGATTGAAACTAAAGACAAAAATGGAATGAAATAACCTCCACTTTAAATGCCTCCCCATTTCACTACTATTGTATTTCTTTTGTTTATACTTGGTAGAATGCCTTAAGTCTATTAATGATCTTTAAGAACTGTCCTTTTTTTTGAGAGAGAGAGAGAGAGAGGGCACAAGTGAGCTAGGGGCAGAGAGAGAGAGAGAGAGAGAGAGAGAGAGAGAGAATGCCATGAGGGGCAGAGACAGAGAGAGAAAGGGAGGGAGAGAGAGAGAGAAGCGGGGCTGACCCAAAGCAGGGCTCATGTTCATGGAAGCAGGGCTTGAGCTCACCTGATGTGGGACTTGAACTCATGAACTGTGAGATAATGATCTAAGCCAAAGTCAGATGCATAACCAACTGAGCCACCCAGATGCCCAAGAACTGTCATTCTTACTCTACTAGGAGTCTTAACCCAAGATTATCATGAGACACTAGTAAACTAGAAGAGCACTGAGAAACTGAAAACAAACACTATTTCAAAATTAAATGCAAAATCCAAGTTATGGTATATAGATTTATTATTTTTAGCAAGTATTAGATTATATATGACTCTATTTAACTTAAATCATCAGTTTAATGATATCACTTGTTAGCACTGATTATTTGTATAATTACACAATTACATTATATCTGGCTCTCTCAGAACCTTTAGAATTATGTGTGCAAGGCTTGAATGTATTTCTCCCACTATACAGAAACAAAGTCAAGCAAAAATTTAACAAAAATAGGTTGATCTATCCAATCATAAAGAAAAGTAGACAAAAATTCTAGGTGGAAAATATATTCCACATTTCTTGAATGAAAAAAAAGTTAACATTTCTTTTTGAGCTTTTAAAAAAATTGTTTCATCAGATTCTCCTTTAATGAAATTTTGCTATTACCTTGAAATACAGTTGTAAAATTAAAATATTATCTCTAAATTCCACAAAAAAATGAGTCAAATCAATTGAAATCATTTCCATTGAAATCAACAAGTATTGACTACATAGCATCTTCCATGTAAAGTGCTAGACACTTCTTACAATTGTAAATGGTAGTACAAACTAACAAGCTTTTATATTCTGAAATGTGCTGTCTAATGGAGAAACATATGTAATTAACAACTAAATACATAATATAATGTATTTACATAAAATATATAGTCTCATATGTAAGATTACTGGCATTTGGCAGTCACTGAACATCCTGTGAACCAAAGATTATTATTTAAACCAATAAAGGAGTGTCAGAAGTCTTTTCTCAGAGAACAGAGATAATGGCAATAGCTAATATTATTGCTTACTCTGTTCCAGATAGTGATCTAAACACATTACTAAATTAATTTCATTTTATTCTCTTATGAATCATATCGTGAAGGTAATGTTATGTCTATTTTGAAGATGAGAGGACTGACATACAGTTATATTAAATAAACTGTCCATTATCACCTAGCAATTCACTCAGTGGAGCCAAGATTGAACCGGCAGTTTCACTTTAAAGCCAACAGTTATAATTACTTCACCATATAGTATCATCCTAGCTTTATGTATTATCATTGAAGAGATTAACAGGGAGTAAGCCTTGCTTTTTATATCTGTGAAAACAGAACAAAAATTAGTTTACACGCTTGCCTGTGTAAGTGATTAAAAAATAAAAGACTCAACAAAAGTGAGTTATCCTTTAAAACATTCAGTATTCTGGGAGCAAGGGCAAGGATGGAAATGCTTATGTGGAGGACAGCATGTGAGCTAGAAGAATATGGGCAACCATGGATTAGACCCTGTGTTCTGTCCCACAGTAACTGTGTAACTGTGGTCAAATTATTTAACATCCCTTATTTCATGTTCCTCAGTTATTAAGACATAGAGAATATCCTTTCATAGATATTTTGTGATCATCAAATAAAATATGATGGGTTATGTGCCTAGTACAGCATCTAAGACATAATATTACACTCAGTAAATAATTTTACTGGAGTTTGTCCATGTCAGGAATTTACCAATTATTATTTTTTTATTGTGGTAAGTATATATGATAAAATTTGACACTTTAACCATTTTTAATTGTACAATCCAGTGCCATTAAGTTAATTCATAGTGTTGTGTAGCCATCATGACTATCTTAAAAACTTTTGCATCATCTCAGAAGTCTGTACCCATTAACAATACAGTTGTAATTATTAACAGTATAGTTATAACAATATAACTATGTACAACTGTGAAAATATAGAGTTGTTAAGAAATAATTCTCTATTCTCTCCTTCTCCCAGTCCTTGGTAATCTCTAGTCTACTTTTGTGCCTATGAATTGGCCTACTCTAGGTACCTCATATAAGTGGAATCACATAGTATTTGTCCTTTTATCACTGGCTTATTTCATTTAGCCATGTCTTCTAGTTTTATCCATGTTGTAGAATGTATCAAAATTTCACTTTTTTTAAGGCTGAATAATATTCTATTGTATAGTTATCTACACTACATTTTTGGTTTCTCTACTCATCCTTTGGTGAGATTTGTATTCTTTCCACCTTTTGGATATTATAAATAATGCTGTTGCGAGCATTAGTGTGTAAGTCTCTGTTTGGGTCCTTGTTTGGGAATCTTTCAGGTGTAGACATAAAAATGGAACTGCCAAACTCTTTTCCACAGTCGCTGTACTATTTTATATTCCTACCAGTAATGCACAGAAGTTCCTTGTCAATACTTGTCAATACTTGTTTGACATCCTTGTCAATACTTGTTAATTTCCATTAGTTGATAAAAGCTACTTTAATAGGTGTGCAGTGGTATCTCATTGTGGCTTTCATTTATGTTTCTGTAATTACTTACGATGTTGAGAATCTTTTTGTGTGCTTATTGGCCATTCATAGATCTTCAGAGAAGTGTCTATTCAAGTCTTTTGCCCAATTTTTGAATTAAATTGTTTGTTTTGTTGTTTTTGAATTGTAGGTACTTTATATATTTTGGATAATAATCTCTTATTAGATATATGATTTTCAAATATTTTCTCCCATTATATGAGCTGTCTTTTCACTCTCTTGATGATATCCTTTGATGCAAAGTTTTTAATTTTGATGAAATTCAATTCATCTATGCTTTCTTTTGTTGCCTGTGCTTATGTTGGAAATCTAAGATTTCTGTGAAATCAATGATCTAAGAAATCATTGCCAAATCCAAGTTCATAAATATTCCTCTTCACTATTTCCTCTAAAAATTTCATAGTTGTCGCTCTTATATTTAGGTTTTTGATTCATTTTGAGTTAATTTTTGTATATGATTAAAGTTCAGGGTCCAACAGCATTCTTTCGCATGTGGGATACCTGGTTTTCCCAGCAACATTTAATTGAAAGTATGGTCTTTTCACCAGTGAATGATCTTAGGAACCCTGTAAAAAGTCAACTGACCAAAAATATGAGGATTTATTTCTGGACTCTCTGTTCTATTCCATCAGTCCATGTCTGTCTTTATGTCAGTACCACACTGCTTTTATTGCTGTAGCTCTACAGTAAGTTTTGAAACCAAGACATTGTTGTCCTACCATTCTGCTCTTTTTCAAGTTTGTTTTAGCTGTACAGATCCTTTGAGATTCTGTATGAATTTTAGCATGGGTTTCCCTCTTTCTGAAACAAACAAACAAACAAGGAAACAAACAAACTTGGTGCCAGTGGAATTTTGGTAGGGATTGTGTTGAAACTATAGATTCCTTTGAGTATCACTGTCATCATAACAATATTGTCTTCTAATCCATGAACATAGGATGTCACTCCAATTATTTATGTGTCTCTAATTTATTTCAGCAATGTTTATAGTTTTCAGTGTGCACATCTTTTGTCTCCTTTTAAAAATTTATTTCTAAAACAATTTTTTTAATGTTTATTTATTCTTGAGAGAGAGAGAGAGCATGAGTGAGGGAGGGACAGAGTGAGAGAGAGAGAGACACAGAATCTGAAGCAGGCTTCAGGCTCTGAACTGTCAGCACAAAGCCCAACGCAGGGCTTGGACTCACAAGCTGTGAGATCATGACCTGAGCTGAAGTCGGATGCTTAACCAACTGAGCCACCAATGCGCCCCTCTAAAACAATTGTTTTATTACATTTATTTATTATTAAGTTTATTTTTTCCATAATTTTGATTACAAAAACTCTTACAAAGAGATTTTGCTGTACTATAATTTGTCAGGTAAAATGTATAAATTGACATAAGTTGCTAAATAGAAGAAGAAAGGACATACTATTGGTCAACTTTTACTAGGTTATGCTGCAAAATAACAAACTCAATGTTACAATAACCCAGTTTTTTGTTGTTGTTGTTGTTGTTCACATCATATCAGCTGGGGGTTAGAGGTAAAGTTCTGGGTTCTGTGGTAATATGTAACTGCTCTATGTTTCTTCTTCATCTGGGACACATGCTGAAGGACAACTGCATTGGAAATATATTCTCTAGTGTCAAAGGACAACACTAAGAGGGCAAATAGAAACACACGTTCTCCAAACATTTTTCTAGGAGTTAGTATACTGTCAGTTTTATCCACATTTCCTTGCTCAAAGCAAATCCCATGGCCACACTCAAGATTAATGGGGCACAGAAATAGCAAAGACACAGTGGGAATAAATAATTGTGAACAAATAATTTCCAACATGGTTACAAATAAAGAATGATCTTTCACAGTTGTGATTGTTAGTTTCTTCTAGAATTGTCACTTGCTCTAGTGTTTGGATGCTGCAACCAGACCTAACTACTTGCTTTCTTTGTAAAACGGAAGAAAATTATTTTTTTCCTCACATGTCAAAACAACTAAATGACAGCATAATTGTAAAATGCCTTGAGTAAAGTTGAACGAAGGATTATCAATTTCCAATTTATCACACTTACTAAAAGGACTCAAGATATCTTTGTATTTTAAAATAGCAAAAACCCATGAAAAAATGCTGCAGGGCTCAGCAAAAAAGGATATAAAATATATTCTTTGATAGCATATATTACTAATGCAATATTAGTAAAGAGAAAAATATTATTTTATAAATAAATATTTCAATTAATGTGGTAATTGTGTTTATTTTTAATTAGATAACTAACTAAATGGAATTGCTTGGCTTGTAAAGCCCAGAAATATCAATATACTATATTAAATTCCTTAAGTATCACAGTTTACAACAAAAATAAATTCTTACTTTCACTCAAATATTTAGGTGGTTACAAGATTAGAATAATATGTTAATTTCTCTAACTTACCCAACATATATTTAGCATATTTTGCTGTGGTTTCCAAATCTGTTCATAAAACCTACCTTCTTGCTTAAAGGCAACTCAAGATTCTCATCTGATATTTGTTCAGAGGAAGTTGATGGGATAATTGAGTAATGACAAGAGCTAGCCTTCTATGATTCCACTTTAGTTCATGGGACAAATAAAGGTTCAACACTACTAGACATTTTAAGCATTAATAGTACCCATAATATCAAAGTATAAATACTTGTGAAAAAATGGATGCAAATTTGAATAGAACCCTACAATCATTTTGTGAGAGCAAAATACCTTCATTACCCAGGATGATTAAATTATGAAGCATGTGTGAGAAGGTAGGGAAGTCCCTGGAAGAAAAGGAGGATATGCAGAGAGTGATGTCCCCATGCTGGAGTTAATTGAGCCATGATGAAAGCGGGCATTTGTACTTTAAAGAATGTCTCCTCTTGAGAGGACTACAAGGTATTATTGAGGGATTTTAGGCAGTGGGCTATGGTCAGGTCTAGATTTTAAATAGATCACTCTGGCAACAATAAAAATGACTCTGAGATGAGAAAAAAAAACTGGAGATAGAGACAGTACTTGGGAAGCTGTAACTAAAATGGATGAAAACCTAAATACCTAAAATGGATGAAAACCAAAATGTAAGAATGCAAATTTTACTGTCAAATTGACCTAGCTTCACCCTGCTCCTCAGCTCTGCTACTTAATTCTTTGACACTGTATAATGTTCTTAATCACTCTAAACTTCAATTTCCCTTCTCATCTGTAAAATGAAATATGATACCAGAACATTTCTCATAAGTGGTTACATGGATGTAATGAATAAGACATATATACTTTTAGTATCATGCCTAACATATAACCAATATTCAGCAAATGTGAATTTTGTTATAGTAAGTAAAAATAGTTCTGAGTTTGTACTTGTAGAAAGTGGCATAGCACAAACATGCCTGTGGGCCTTCTGACTTAAAATTGTTGGCTTTTCTACTCTGGCATACTGTTTTAGAGAATGTGTTGAAAGAAGAGAAAACAATTTTAGAGAGGTTTAAAGGTAGTCCAGTATTAAAGTTGGGGGTAGACTGAATGACTTTGCCAATCAATTTTTGTTTTATTTAAAATATTCTAGTAAGTGCCTTCCTGGTGTCAGAAGTTGGTTATCATCTGAGCCATAACTCTAAAGTTATGTCTCTAACTAATTAAGATATAATACATAACTTTAGGTCCTCAAGGACACAAATTGTTTCTATTTTATTTCTATCTTGTTTCATCTTAGTATTTCCTATGCCTAATATTATATCTGACACATAATAGCTCCTCAGTAAAGCATTACTGTATGAATACATCACACTCTTTTTGAGAATCAGCTAATGAAACATAGCATAATTGACTTGAAATAAAAATAACAGATCAATGCGAAGAGCAATGAGAAAATGGTGAGGGAATGCAAACAATTCTTCTATACTCCTCTGGTAATATATTGTTGACACTTGTCCTTGGAAATTCTTTTCTTTTGGGGTTGTCCTGAGAGAAAAAAAAAAAGTATTACACAAAGTTTTAGCAATGGCATCATATACTTAAAGCATACTTAAAGAGGAAAGCCCTGAGGTTCCAGTATCCCATCCACCCTCATTATTAAAGGATCCTACAAATATCTGGCTTCAGTACAGTGTGGAATTACTGAAAGTCTTAATATTGCTGCTGGTTTGCTCACTAATGATTATTTTTCTTCCTCTGTTTCATAATGCCCTGCCTGGAAAAGCCATTGCAAGTGAGTGGCCAGAATTAGAATTCTTGTAAGGAAGTGATTTCCACATGTGGTTAACGATTTTGCAGCTTAGCTCAACCTTCATATCCCTCTATTACTGCCCAGCTCATTTGGTTATGGATATTAATCACAATCACAGGACAGGAAATGCTTTATTTTAATGTTTAATAAGTTTACAACTCTTCAAATTGATTCTTGCAATGTGAATGTTAGTAATTACACTTTAATGCCTTCGGCATATCAGAAAATGGTGTCCATTGATATCACAGGTGGAATAGCAAATATTCATAAAAAAAAGCAAAATGTCCTTTCTTGGACTTTAAAAACTGATAGTTATAATTAAAGATCAGCATTATTAGTGTGCATCAACTCAGACCTGGCTGAGCTCAGTGAACACTGTTCACAGGCCAAATCCAACTCTGCATGTTGGTAAATGCTTCTGTGACGTCGCCACAGGGAGTTGGCTTCTCTCTACATTGACAGAAATGAGGGAATAATTAGAAGTGAATGACAAGGTGCTTTTTATCTTTGACGAGGAAATATTTTTTGTGTCAAAATATCTCACCAGAGGAGTAATTTTCTCTGTGTGCATTTCTTGTTCTCAACACATTTTGCATGATAATAGAAAAGGGGAAGTTGTTTCTGAATGTTGCTTAGTGACAAATGGCAGATACACTGCCTTTGCAGATAACAGGTGTCTGAATGCTGTCATGTTGTGGTATCGACAGATAGGACTTATAGTAAGCTGGGGATATTTATACTGGAAAAATAATTTGTTTTTGATAGAATAAAATCAAATATATTAAAATGCTTTTTTATGGTATTATGCCTCTAAAGGTTTAAAATTACCTAACAAGATTTAATCTTCCAGTTCTAAAATACATTTTAAGGATTTAATCACCTGAAATTTTCAGCACAATGAGAAGATAAATAACCAGTATAAGGCATTTGCTTTTTTACAGAACATGCCTTGTCACTCAGCATATGGGTTGCTGTCAGTTCAGACCATTTTCAAGCAATTCATAATTATGCTGGAAAATGTTCTGCATTGACTGTATTAAACTGGAAAAAATTTAAAACAACTATTCATAAAATTTAAATGGTGAAACATTAAAAAAAGGAAACAAAAAAGACCAAAAACCCTATGTGAGTATAGTTTTACCTGGCATTAGATTCCAGGAATGTGAAAGAGTTTGATGTTGAACTTGGAACTGATACTATTAAGAGAACATAGTACTTTCTTCCATTATTTCCTTCTAGTGTAGGGAGAACATTTTATGGAATATAAATTAGCATATGGTGATCAAGTCTAATAGCAGGTGGAAAAATTGATAATTCTTATCAGGAAATATGAGTCTGATACACATTAATGTTTGTATAACACAAGTGTACAGTTATGCGCTATGTAATAAGATAACAATTTCTAAAGAAGTAATAAGTTAGCATTATCCAAATGAGAAAATCTCAGAGTATACTCTGTCAAAAAAGACACTTAATATTGAAATTTAAAGAAGAAATTAAATGAGATAAGAACATCAATACCCAACTATGAATACCGTAGACTGTAACCCATTAGGCAATTAGAGAGACTATGATGATTTTGAAGAGTTCATTGTCATAACACTAAAAAGTAATGGACTTGGCAATAAACTACTATTCCAATTCCTGAAGTTCAGTGTTCTGACTACCCCCATTAAAGTAAGGCTGATCGTATTCTCCGACAGCAGTTTTCAATAGACATTATCAACCATATCTTTCAAGATCCTACTCTTTGATAGATTTTCATGTGACTACAATATGGGGATAAAATGGAATTACAATGCCAATGTTTGCCCAAATCAGACGTCCAGAAAACTAGTTTTGTTTATTTCTCATTTTAATATTCTCACATTCCTTTTTATCTATTAGTTCAGAATAATTATGAAAACATATTATTTATTGGGTCATTCAGGGCTGTCTTTAAATATGCTACTCAGAACTCTCAACCTAAAAAAAAAAATAGCTTCACATTAGTTTTAAGTGCACAACTACTTTAACTTTAAAATAATTTTAAGAACATTAGTTTTATATTCAAATCTCCAATTTTAAAATAAAAGATATTCATATACTGATAACTATTTCATATGCTTTATTTAATTCATTAGTAATTAACCACACCTTATAATAGATCACATAATGTTTGTGTGAAGGACTTTACACATATAATTCTCATACTGGTACTGAGTGCATTACATATATAATTCCTATTTTATCAATCACAAAATAAGTAATTAGAGTGGAAATTAACTTGTTCCAGATCTCATGGTTATCAATTTCCCTTCATGTGATTTGACTGTCAAAGCTAAAATTGTACTGGGTGAATTCAAACAGGCAAGGAAAGCTTATTCCAGGCAAATGCAATAATGGAGAAAGACTGGACTTCTGTCTACTGAAACAAAAAATGGGGTGGGGGGGTTAATAAGCACTGGGTGAGCTAGTGCAAAAGTACAAGAGGATGTTAGGGAAGAAGTTGATCAAGGGATGTGTTGATCAAGACGTGCGTTCATCACATCAAGTAGTTCCTGAGTTTAGAAAGTTTTTTTCTCAGTGATTAGGACATCTGTATTCAATAATTGGCACCCATTAAGGTTGGGCCCTTTCCCTCCCACAAAGACTGACAGATAGGGATGCTATGTTCCCTGATGATTACATTTTATTTCATTTTATTTCATTTTATTTCATTTTATTTTATTTTATTTTATTTTATTTTATTATTTTAATTAATTAATTAATTAATTGTTTAATTTACATCCAAGTCAGTTAGCATATGGTACAACAATGATTTCACGAGTAGATTCCTTAATGCCCCTTACCCATTTAGACTATTCCCCCAGCTATCACACCTATCACAAGGAACTATCACAAGTTCCTATCACAAGTTCCTATCACAAGGAACTCTGTTCTCTATATTTAAGAGTCATTTATGTTTTGTTGTCTGATTGCTGAAGCTAGAACTTCCAGCACTATGTTAAACAACAGCGGTGAGAGTGGGCATCCCTGTCGTGTTCCTGATCTCAGGGAAAAAGCTCTCAGTTTTTCCCCGTTGAGGATGATGTTAGCTGTGGGCTTTTCATAAATGGCTTTTATGATCTTTAAGTATGTTCCTTCTATCCCGTATATACCACTTCTTTATCCATTCATCTGTCGATAGACATTTGGGTTTTTTTCCATACTTGAGCTATTTCCAATAGCACTGCTATAAACATTGGGGTGCATGTACCCCTTCAAAACAGCACACCTCTATCCCTTGAGTAAATACATAGTAGAGCAATTGCTGGGTCATAAGGTAGTTTTTTTTTTTTTAATTTTTTGAGGAACCCCCACACTGTTTTCCAGAGTGACTGTACCAGTTTGCATTCCCACCAATAGCTCAAAAGGATTCCTGTTTCTCCACATCCTCGCCAATATCTGTTGTTGCCTGAGTTATTCTGACAGGTGTGAGGTGATATATCATTGTGGTTTTGATTTGTATTTCCCTGATGATGAGTGATGTTGAGATTTTTTTCATGGGTTGGTTGGCCATCTTTGGATGTCTTCTTTGGAGAAGTGTCTATTCATGTCTTTTGCCCATTTCTTCATCAGATAATTTGTTTTCTGGGTGTTAAGTTTGATAAGTTTTTTATAGATTTTGACTACTAACCCTTTATCAGATATGTTGTTTACAAATATCTTCTCCCATTCCATCAGTTACCTTTTAGTTCTGCTGATTGTTTCCTTTCCTGTGAAGAAGGTTTTTTATTTTGATGAGGTCCCAGTAGTTCATTTTTGCTTTTGTTTCTCTTGCCTCCAGAGATGTGTTGAGTAAGAAGTTGCTGTGGCCAAGGTCGAAGAGGTTTTCACTGCTTTCTCCTCTAGGATTTTGATGGCTTCCTGTCTTACATTTAGGTGTTTCATCCATTTTTAGTTTATTTTTGTGTATGGTGTAAGAAAGTGGTCCAAGTTCATTTTGCTGTATGTCACTGCCCAGTTTTCCCAGCTCCATTTGCTGAAGAGACTGTCTTTATTCCATTGGATATTCTTTTCTGCTTTGTCAAAGATTAGTTGGCCATATGTTTGTGAGTCCATTTCTGGGTTCTCTATTCTGTTCCATTGATCTGAGTGTCTGTTTTTGTGCCAGTACCATACTGTCTTGATGATTAGAGCTTTATAATACATGTTGAAGTCTGGGAGTGTGATGCCTCCAGCTTCAGTTTTCTTTTTCAAGATTGCTTTGGCTATTTGGTGACTTTTCTGGTTCCATACAAATTTTAAGATTGTTTGTTCTAGCTCTGTGAAGAATGTGTTATTTTGATAAGTATTAAATATGTAGATTGCTTAGGGTAGTGTTGACATTTTAACAATGTTTTTTCTTCTAATCCAGGAGCATGGAAATTTTTTCCTTTTTTTTTTTGTATCTTCTTCAATTTTTTTCAGAGTGTTCTATCATTTTCAGTGTATAGATTTTTCACTTGTTGGTTATTTCATGGTTTTTGGTGCAATTGTAAATGGGATTGATTCCTTGATTTCTCTTTCTGTTGCTTCATTAGTGGTATATAGGAATGCAACTGATTTCTGTGTATTGATTTTATCCTGTGACTTTGCTGAATTCATGGATCAGTTCTAGCAGTTTTTTGGTGGAACGTTTTGGGTTTTCCATATAAAGTATTGTGTCATCTGCGAAGAGTGAACATTTGACTTCCTCCTGGCCGATTTGGATGCCTTTTATTCCTTTTGTTCTCTGACTGCTGAGGCTAAGACTTCCAATAATATGTTGAATAGCAGTGGTGAGAGTGGACATCCCTGTCATGTTCCTGACCTTAGGGAGGAAGCTCTCAGTTTTCCCCCACTGAAGATGATATTAGCAGTGGGTCTTTCACATATGGCTTTTATGATACTGAAGTATGATCCTTCTATCCCTACTTTTTATCAAAAAAAGATGCTATATTTTTCAAATGTTTTCTCTGAGTCTATTGAGAGGATCATGTGGTTCTTGTCATTTCTTTTATTGATGTGATAAATCACATTGATTGTTTTGCATATATTGAACCAGCCCTGCATCCTAGTTATAAATCCCACTTGGTCGTGGTGAATAATTCTTTTAATGTATTCTTGGATATCAATGGCTAGTATCTTGTTGAGGATTTTTGCAGCCATATTCATCAGGGAAATTTGTCTGTAGTTCTCCTTTCTAGTGGGGTCTTTGGTTTTGGAAGCAGTGTAATGTTGTCTTCATAGAAAGTGTTTGGAAGCTTTCCTTCCATTTCTATTTTTTGGAACAGCTTCAAAAGACTAGGTGCTAACTATTCTTTAAGTGTTTGGTAGAATTCCCCTGTAAAGCCACTGGGCCCTGAAATCTTGTTTTTTTTGGGGGGGGGCGGGGTTTGATTATCAATTTGATTTCTTTACTAGTTAGGGGTCTGTTCAAATTTTCGATTTCTTCTTATTTCAGTTTTGGTAGTTTGTATATTTCTAGGAATTTGTCCATTTCTTCCAGATTTCCCTTTTTATTGGCAAATAATTGCTCATAATATTCTCTTATTATTGTTTTTATTTATGCTGTGTTGGTTGTGATCTCTCCCTTCATTCTTGATTTTATTTATTTGGGTCTTTTCCTTTTTCCTTTTGATCAAACTGGCTAGAGTTTTATCAATTTTGTTAATTCTTTCAAAGAACCAGCTCCTGATTTAATTGATGTGTTCTACTGTTTTTCTTTTTTTGTTTTTTTGTTTTTTGGGTTTTTTTTTTGGTTCAATAGCATTGATTTCTTCTCTAATCTTTATTATTTCCTTTCTTCTGCTGGTTTTGGATTTTATTTACTGTTCTTTTTTCAGTTCCTTGAGGTATAAAGTTAGATTGTGCATTTGAGTCCTTTCTTCCTTCTTTAGGAAGGCCTGGATTACTATATATTTCCCTTTTCTGACCACCTTTGCTGCGTCCCAGAGGTTTTCAGCTGTGGTGTTATCATTTTCATTGGCTTCCATGTACTTTTTAATTTCCTCTTTAACTTCTTGGTTAGCCCATTCATTCTTTAGTAGGATGTTCTTTAGTCTCCAAGTATTTGCTATGTTTACAAATTTTTTTCTTGTGATTGATTTCAAGTTTCATAATTTTGTGGTCTGAAAATATGCATAGTATTATCTCGATCTTTTTGTACTTGTTGAGGGCTGATTTGTGTCTCAGTATGTAATCTATTCCTGAGAATGTTCCATGTGCACTCGAGAAGAATGTGTATGCTGCTGCTTTAGGATGAAATGTTCTGAATATATCTGTTAAATCCATCTGATACAGTATGTCATTCAAAGCCATTGTTTCCTTGTTGGTTTTCTGTTTAGATGATCTGTCCATTGTTGTAAGTGGGGTGTTTAAGTCCTCTACTATTACAGTATTGTTATCAATGAGTTTCTTTATGTTTGTGGTTAATTGATTTATATATTTGGGTACATATAAGTTTGGAGTGTAAATGTTTACAATTGTTAGGTCTTCTTGGTAGATAGACCCCTTAATTATGATATACTGCCCTTCCTCATCTCTTGTTACAGTCTTTATTTTAAAATCTAGATATAAGTATGGCTACTCTAGCTTTCTTTTGGCAACCATTAGCATGATAGATGGATCTCCATCCCATTATTTTCAATCTGAAGGTGTCTTTAGGTCTAAAATGTGTCTCTTCTAAACAGCATATAAATGGATCTTGTTTTCTTATCCATTCTGTTACTCTATGTCTTTTGATTGGAGCAATTAGACGATTGACGTTTAGAGTGAGTACTGAAAGATATGAATTTATTGTCATTATGTCACCTGTAGAGCTAGAGTGTTCTCTCATCCTTTGTAGTCTTTGTTGCTTTTGGTAATGTGTATGTGTGTGTGTGTTTTCATCATTTCTCACCTCAGAGAGTCCCCCTTAGAATTTCTTGCAGGGCTGGTTTAGTGGTCATTAACTCCTTTAATTTTTGTTTGGGAAATTTTTTCATCTCTCCTTCTATTTGAATGATGGCCTTGCTGGATAAAGAATCTTGCCTGCATATTTTTCTGATTCAGTACACTGAATATATCCTGCCACTCCTTTCTGGCCTGCCAAGTTTCTGTGGATAGGTTTGCTATTAGCCTGATCTGTCTTCCCTTGTCTGTTAAGGACTTTTTTTTTTTCATGCTGCTTTCATGATTCTCTCTTTGCCTGGGTATTTTGTGAATTTGTGAATTTGACTATGATACACCTTATCATAGTTTTTATTGAATCTAATGGGAGTCCTGTGTGCTTCCTGAACCTTTCCCCAGGTTAGGAAAGTTTTCTGCTATGATTTGCCCACCTAAATTTTTATCCCTTTTTCTCTCTCTTCATCTTTTGGGACCCCTGTGATTCTGATGTTATTCCTTTTGAATGAGTCACTGGGTTCTCTAATTTTTATTTCGTGGTCTTTTGCCTTATTCTCCCCCTTTTTTTTTTCTGCTTCATTATTCTCTATAAGTTTGTCCTGTATATTGCTGATTTGCTGTTCTGCCTCATCCATCCTTACCACCATGGCACCCATTCGAGATTGCAGCTCAGTTATAGCATTTTTATTTCATCCTGACTAGCTTTTACTTCTTTTATTGCTGCAGAAAGAGATTCTAATCTATTTTCAACTCCAGCTAGAATTCCTATTGTTGTGATTCTAAATTCTGGTTCAGACATCTTCTTGTACCTGTGTTGATTAAGTCCCTGGCTGTCATTTCTTGCTGTTCTTTCTTTTGGGGTAAATTCCTTCATTTCATCATTTTGGAGGAAGATAAGTAATTAATAAAGTTTTAAAAAATTAAAGCTAAATAATTAAAAACAACACAAAGACATTAAATAAAGGATGTGTTTTGGGGCACCTGGATAGCTCAGTTGGTTGAGCGTCCGACTTCGGCTCAGGTGATGATCTCGCAGTCTGTGAATTCAAGCCCCGTGTCGGGCTCTGTGCTGACAGTTCAGAGCCTGGAGACTGCTTCGGATTCTGTGTCTCCCTCCATCTCCCTCTGCCCCTCCCCTGCTCATGCTCTGTCTCTTTCTCTGCCAAAAATAAATAAACTTAAAAAAAAAGATGGGTTTTGATATGGTTGTTGAAAGAAGGTAGATAGATTATAGAAAAAAATGGAAAGGTAAGAAAAGAAAAAAAGAAAAAATAGGGGGAAAAAAGGAAAACATTTGAAAATTTGAAAAAATGAATCCAATAAAACAGACTAAAATGAAATGATGACAATAAAATAAAATTCAAAAATTTACAAAAATGTAAAAAATACAGCACAAAAATTAAAGACAAATCTTTTTTATTAAAAATGGAAAATGGGGCCATCTTGGCCCCTCCTCCCATGATGATTACATTTTAAAGGGATGATTCCCAATGCTTGGCTAAGACATTCTGTGGGTCATAAAACTGGCAACAGGCTAAGAGAAGATTTATATACACATCAAATAGGTAGATAAGTAATTTACAATTGCGAGTTTTCTAAAGTAAATGTTCTTAGATAAGGGAAGTCAGGGAACTTTAGTGAGGAAGAAATTGTATAACATTTAGTCAAATTGAGGAGAATTTTAAGCCTGTCTCCATAAAAATTCATTTCTGTCAGACATCAGTACATGAGCTCCTATTCCCAACTTTGCTGAATCCTATTTGTACTCATCCCCCAATAATAATTAGGGATATTAACTGTTTGTCCATAGAATGACATTTCATTTGCTAATGGTATAACACCCAAATTATGGTGGCATAAGTTACTTTCAGTTAACATTTTTTTTCCAGATACATTCTGAATACAAAATGTTTTAAAAATATTTTAGTAAACATTTGAATAAATTATCTCAAAAAACAGTTGAGAGACTTGAGATTTTCCCAAGAAACACAGTTAGATAATGGTAGAAAATATATAACATTTCCAAGATTCCCCATAATCCAATGCTCCTGTTTTCATCATCCAAAATATATGAGAATTTATTATTTTATTCAACAACTAATTATTGCATACTATGCTAGATTTTGGAAATATCTAGGTTAGTAAGAGAATTAAGACCACTTCCTCTTGGAACTTATAGTATAAGAAGAAGCAGATATTTTACAGATAATTTTATGAATAATAAGACACCGTTGTGAGGTGTACTATGAAAGAAAAAAATACAAAGTGCCATCAGGACATATAACACACAGGCCAAATTTATACAATGTAGATTTCCCCAAGGATGTAACTGGGACCTGCATTTACCACTTTGAAAGAAATTCTGAGAGAATAGTTGTGAATGTCTTGGAATGTTTGCTTAAACCAGCGAAAGCATTCAGTGTAAAACAACAAAATTAACAACAACAACTGTAGATAATTTGGAAAGATAAAAAGATACAGCAAAAAAGACAAAGTCCTGGGAGTCAGGAAAACCAAATTTTAGTTCTAGCTCTGCCACAAACTATATTAACATAAGAAAGCTGGAAATCAAGTTCATGTACACAATTATCTTCAGATTAATTCTCAGTGATGTCATTATTGCACTAAACATTTTTGGATTGCTAGAAAGACGTTTAAGAACTAGTTTTTAGGGGCTCCTGGGTGGCTCAGTTAGTTGAGTGGCCAACTTCAGCTCAGGTCATCATCTTGTGGTTCCTGAGTTCAGGCCCTGCATCGGGCTCTGTGCTGATAGCTTGGAGCCTGGAGCCTGCTTTAGATTCTGTGTCTCCCTCTCTGTCTCTTCCTCCCTCACTCATGCTCTGTCTCTCTCTCAAGAATGAATAAACATTAAAAAAATTTATAAAATAGAACTAGGTTTTAGGCCACAAAGAAAAATTTTGCAGTCACATTTCAGCTTTGACTAAACATGTAATAGTAATGAAGTTACTCACGTACCTAATTTGCCATGCTTGAATCTGAAGAAGTATTGAACATTTGCAAAACACAAACCTACCTTCAAATGAAAAAACTTGGCCACGGCTGAGAAATTCAGTTGTTGTGTTATATGATATAGAAATCCCATTAAAAGTTACACTATCTTTGAAATTTTTGTCCTTGTATAAACACAAATTATATTTATTAATTGTCACATCTAAACATTTCTTAAATAGGAGAGTTGGCATTAATGGCAGAAATAGGTGAGGGATATTTTCACCGCTTTGCATTGCAACTGTCACGTTATAATTGGTTAAATTTGGTCAGGCCTAGTTTGTCCAAGACTCTTGTGGTAAAGTTGAAATTAGTTGCTAAACTTTTGAAATACTGCAGTATTATGAAATTTAAATAAAGGTAAAAGATAATAAAAGACTAATGCCTGTGGATGTTTGTTTCCCCACACAGTCTCCTAGGGTGCTTGGGAGAACAGGCCTGGAGGGCATTCATGGCACTTGATTTCCAGCAGCTGTCACAGAGGCAGGGTGCTGCTCCACATCAAGTGAGCTTGCTCCACTTAAGAGTAATTGGCTCTGCAGCTCTCTGGTGAGGGGAGGCAACCTGACTCATCAGGTTTCTGTATTTGCTCATTTGTTTTTGGGAGAGATGCATATTTTCTATACTGCATATAAATCCCTACCTAGTGAGGAAATCTTTGTTGCTAGAGATAAGAAAAATTAACTGATAAAGATTAGTTGCGGTAGATACTTTAAAATATAGACATCACCTTATATTCAAATCATATCCCTTTTTTTTAAATGTACGGTTTTTAAAACTTGTATATAATATAATAATAGAAATATGCTTTCAAAATACACACTTACTTGATATATATGGTTTTCCCTGAAGTAATGATTTCAATGTATATTTACATGTGCATACATCTATAGTCACTGCCACAAATGTATATTGAGCAACTAACTCTGTGTAAGTCAGACCTGAGGATTGGAGAACTCTACAAATAAGATGCTGTTACTCCAGGAATATAAAGGTAAGGATTAGATGGACTAATTTCTTGGTGGAAAATTCTGGTACGATTAAATTTAAATGATGAAGTTTTATCTTTTCTTCAATATCTAATATTAAAAGAGAAAAAAGAAGCAGGATTACTTTGGTTACAGGGATCAGACTTCAGAGTCAGATTGTCCCCAAATTCTGTTTTCAGCTTGAATGTTTTTTATGTTCCGTCACATGCTATTTTTAGCTTCTCTTAATAATGCGTTTAGTTTACATTCATTTAATTAAAAAATCCTTAACCAAAACAAAAATTTTAACAACAGGAAGAATACTTTCTGTAGCCTTAGGTACTATCATCTTTCTTCTGGACACCTAAACATGGAAAGCTTTCTATCCGTTTTTCATGTTTATGTCTTTGTGTGGGCACATTTATGTATATATGTTTAATTGTGAAGTACTAAACACAGTAAGAAAGAATGATAAAGTTATTGACAGTATATAAGGAGAGAAAGAGAGTCAATATAAGGTAGACTAGGGAAAAATACATATCAACTACTAATATGGAAAATAGCTGAAAGAAACAGCTTCACATGCTAACGTTAAACGTATTTTATAGCCAAGCAGTTCACATCATTGTTCACAAACTTATACTTGCTAGTGGAGAATATTTAATCAAAAATGTTATATTTCATTTCTGATCTTACATATATATGTTTCCACTTTACTATTCATTGGCCACTTTTAAATACTTTAGTTGTCTTATTTTTATAGCCCTTAGATTATTATTACTGTAATCAAAAAGTATGTAAAAAAGTATATATTTAAATATAGAATAAACTGCGGTACCCTAAAAACTGTAATGCAAAGAAAATTAAATTAAAAATAAAAACAGAAAACGACACTAGTAATTTAAAGTATGACACTTATGTCACTGAACAATAAAATATAAAAGTGATAAATATCAAAATATAAAGCACTTAAAAAATCTAAAGGAAGGCAGTAAATATGCCATGTACTCAGCACAGTAAAGTAGCTCTTAGGGAAAGAGTTGGATAGTTCCGTATTTGGATGGAGACTTATCAGTGATTACCAGCAGGCTTGCAATTTTAAGATCTATTTGAAAAAAGGGAGAAACTTTGGCTGGAAATCAAGGATTAATGAAACTATAGTATAGGAAATTTCTCAAGCACATTTTTTTTTCATTATGTGACTTGGGATACTCTTATTTAAAATGTGTAGTTCATGTTATATACATGCTGTGCCTAGATTTACCTACAAAATTCTCAGATACCTCGACAGTCTAAGATTACAAAACCTACAACCACTTAAGGCATGTAGTATTTTTCCCTATTACTTGAAACATGTCACCTAAACGTGGGCTATTTTTTACATTTTAATTGTGTTGTTTAAAAAATATTAATTAACTGAACTATGATTAGTCGTGTTTGAATAAATATCTTTTATCCTGGGAACTAAAAGGGCATGTGAAAAGAACAAACAAGCATATAATAATTAGGGATGTATACACTGTAAAAAATAATAAAATATGATTTGCAAAATCAGTTTCTCTTCAGTGTCCCTCAGGAGTTTGATCATATTTCTATTATAAAACTTACCAGATTATGTTATGCTGTATTTATTTACATGTCTTTCACACTTACTGGGCTAAAGTCAGAGATTTATAGAGTATTCTTTTTCTATTACCAACTTTTAACATATTGATAGAGAGTGATTAAAGTATTTTTTACATTTTTTTTTCAGCTTTACTGGGGTATATTTGACAAAAATAAATGACCACCATAACCAAACTAGTTAATATCTCCATCACCTCACAGATTACCTTTTTTGTTTGTTTGTTTTTTTGTGGTGACAATACTTAAGATCTATTCTCTCAGAAAATTTTAAATATACAATACAGTATTGCTAACACTAAGATATCCAGAACTTATTTATTTGCATAACTGAAATGAGTGATTTTTCATCCTTGTTTTAAAATTTAAAAAGATGCATCTATATACAAGAACTTCATATTTAAAGACCTGGTTAATAGAATATTTAAACATATCCCCTGTGATTCCAGGGAACATCTATGTGCTTGGTATAATGTGAGTGTTGAGAAATATTTTTTTGAATGGAAAGAATAGCTGGTAAGAGGCAGAGGCTTTCTCCCCAGACACAAGGCTTCCAACAGCAAAGAACTATCTGCAGACCTCTGCCACCTCACCATGGCGCAGGAATACAGGTAACTTGGTGCACAGAAAAGTAGTGGTTAAATGTGCATAAGGGACTTAAAGTAGAAATTTCCTTGAAAGTTCTTTCTCATAGTGGGCTTCTAGTATTCAGAGTGGTTTCCTCTTGATAAATTGAGATCTTGGTTGTTATCTGTATTTTTCTGCAGACCACATACCAGATTGCTCTGTCAGTAAAAGATGATTACTACTGTTAACTTTCATAGTATCTGAGATATAACCTGTTTGAGAGGAAAAAAATGGCAATGAAGAGTCAGACAATGCCAACTACAGCAAGGAGGACAAATCAAGGAGTTCCAGTTTTAATTAGGGGTTCTAGATCCAGAAAAGCCTAGTCACTAAGGTTCAAAAGTGGAAACAGAAGGGTACTGGACTACTGGAAACAGAAAGGTAAAGAGAAGAAAGGAAATAAAGTATTTTTATCAAATAAGAGGAAGTAATCCTTAAGAGATATCTTGGAGGCTGGCTACCACATATCCTTTACTCAATTTTCTCATGTTTTCTCATTTTTATTTAACTGAAATTGATATTTTTAATTATTATAAATTATAAAAACCTAACATGAAAATGGAAATCAAGCATATATACAAATAGATTTTCTCATTTTATTAATATTTCCATATTTTTACATAATAAGATTATAATTTATACTTTCATTACCATTATATTACTTAAAAATTCACAAGTACAGTTTTCCCTTCACAAGCCTCAGGAAGTTTACCACATACTTCCTCTAAAACATGACAAATATCATATGTCAAATCGAGTGACATGTGTATTAGTTCTTAAATTCAATTTTAAATATCATTCATATAACCCAGAAGCATAAGCAAGAAATAATCAAAGAAGTTATCAAAACATCTCAATGTTTTTCAAAAGTCTCTAGAAAAAGATCAGAAGTTATTTGTAATCTACTGACTGGTAAATGATATAATAAAATTTAACACACTCAAAGTTCTAATTATCTACAACTAATTGCCAACATTCAAAGGTCCAATTTCAGAGCTGGAAAAAGATCTGCCATTTTCAGCACATGTATCTTAAATTTAACATTCATTTTCCCTCTCAGAAAATATTAAAATGTAAAACAACAATAATAAAAACAAACAAAACATCAATTAACCTCTCTTGATCTCAGTTTCTGAGTATATAAAATAGGGTAAAAATAACATAAAATTTTTTTGTTTGATTTTTGAGGTAAAATAGGTAATGGGAGAGAAAGAAATCATTTGCGATCTCCATGCTTACAGGATCCATCTGCTAAAGCTATAATGAATGTATTGAAGAAAGCAGATTTGTAAATGACATAGGAGAGAAAGAGAAAAGTTTAGGGAGGTGGCATGAGTCAGAAAGGAGCGGATGCCATAGGATTATAAAAGTAATGATTTGGACATTGAATATAGAGAATGTTGACCTCATGTACCACTTCTGAAATACCTTTTGTTCCAGACACCAAATGTACTAGTTATCAACTGCTATCACAATAAACAACCCCTAAATACCAAGGGCTTAAAACAGTAGATGGTCTCTGTCTGGTTTTGGAATCATACACAAAAATAAACTGAAAATGGATGATATTTTAGTTGGTGCAAGAAACAAACAATATAAGACAGAAAGCCATCAAAATCCTTGAGGAGAAAGCAGGCGAAAACCTCTTTGATCTTGGCTGCAGCAATTTCTTACTCAACACATCTCCACAGGCAAGGGAAACAAAAGCAAAAATGAACTACTGGGACATCATCAAAATAAAAAAAAACTTCTGCACAGCGAAGGAAATAATCAGCAAAACTAAAAGGCAACTGACAGAAAGGGAGAAGATATTTGCAAATGACATATCAGATAAAGAGTTAGTATCCAAAATCTATAAAGAACTTATCAAACTCCACACCCAAAAAACAAATAACCCAGTCAAGAAATGGCAAAAGACATGAATAGACACTTCTCCAAAGAAGACATTCAGATGGCCAACTGACACATGAAAAAATGCTCAACATCACTCATCATCAGGGAAATACAAATCAAAACAACAATGAGATACCACCTTACACCTGTCAGAATGGCTAACATTAACAACCTAGGCAACCACAGATGTTGGTGAGGATGTGGAGAAAGAGGATCTCTTTTGCATTGTTGGTGGGAATGCAAACTGGTGCAGCCACTCTGGAAAACAGTATGGAGGTTCCTCAAAAAACTAAAAATAGAACTACCCTATGACCCAGCAATTGCACTACTAGGCATTTATCCATGGGATACAGGTGTGCTGTTCTGAAGGGACACATGCACCCCCATGTTTATAGCAGCACTATCAACAATAGCCAAAGTATGGAAAGAGCCTAAATGTCCCTCAATGGATGAATGGATAAAGAAGATGTGATATATATATATATATATATATATATATATATATATATATATACACACACATACATACAGTTCAGGAAATTGTTCTGCTTCAATATATGGATAGACTGAGGGTCTGCTCCATGTGTCTTCTTCTGGAACCAGATTCAAGGGGCATCCCTATCTGGAACATAGTGTTCTTCTGGTAGAAAGAGGTAAAAGTGCCTAAAAATGAAATTAAATGTAGTTTAATATTGTTTTTAAGGCATGCTAGGGTGTCTAATAATGTTATTCTAGTCAAGGCATGGTTGACCCACTTTATCAGGAATATATGGCCATGTTGTTATCAGAATCCTTTACCTATGCTTCATGGCAAGAAAAATTCCAGAGCAGTGGAAAGGATTAGAAATTTTGTTTTCTTCCAGTTACTGCAACCACTATCATTTACCCAAAGACCTATAATGTGATTATAAAGGAGAAAGTAATGTAGGTATTCAGCTGATAATGATGCCCCTTTTCTGATGAACATTCCAAAAATAGCACTTAGATTGTAGTATTCCTACCTTTCCAGATTGTATCAGAAGCTGCCATCAGTCAAAAATCCTTATTTTCATGATTTACACTGACAGCTCATTCTCAATGACTTAGCTCATGTTGAACAAACTTAAATTTACTGATTTGCAGAAAAGGAGACCATACATCACAGTGAACTCTGGGGTGTCTTGCTAAGGAGGAGTTAGAACGGCCTTGATATAGGGTATGGACGTTTGCTGAGTGATTTAGTAAGGGGTAAAGGAAGTGGGTGATTTGTTTTGGGTTAGATTCTGTAAGGAAGCAAGGCAATGTTATGAATGGATATATTGAATTATTATTATTATTATTATTATTATTATTATTTTGTCTAGCAGGTGTGAGGGAAAATCAGGGCTAGATTGTTATTGTTAAAAAAGTTAAGAAGTGGGGGGCCTGAGTGGCTCAGTTCATTAAGTGTCTGATTCTTGATGGAGCCCCAGGTAGGGCTCTGCACTGTGCTGACAGCACGGAGCCTGCTTGGGATTCTCTCTCTCCCTCTCTCTCTGACCTTCCACTACTCTCATGTGCTATCTCCCTCAATATAAATAAATAACCATAAAATGTATAAATAAAAAATTAGTTCCTCATATTTTTTGGGAGTGGGAATTGTTTTTTATTGTATTATATTATTCTTTTTCTTATATTCCAATATATTTATAGATCAGTCTTAGTTTTGCTTATTTTCACCATGACATAGAATGTCTTGTCTTATTACTGTTGATATTTTGTAGCATTGTATATGCTCAGTAGAGAATGCTGCTGATAATCTATTTTTTTTGTTTTTTCAAATTAATCTCAGAGCTTCAGGGTTTTTCTATTTTTGTTTAAATTTTGTTTGTATTGTTTTATATCCCTTACTCCTAAGTTGCTCGTAGTAGCAACTCCTAATTTGCTTGCTATATTCTTAATTTTGTCTAAAAATCATAAGGCCTCATTTTCTATAATGAACTTACTTACCCTTTATCATGTAGACTTCTGTAAACCTGACATTGACATGGCATAACCTCATTACTCTCACAACTTCCACTTAGAAACTTGAGAATACTTACTGAAACTGGAGTAAAACAAATATTTCCTTCTCTAGGAAGTACCTATAGTTACCTTGTCTTTGGTGCTTATAAAAGACAATATGGGAACAGGGAAGTACAGATTAGTTCCTTTCTGATTTTTAGACTATGCACTTTTCCTTTTGTCTGGCTGGCTAAAAGAAACTAATTCACTGAAATAATTTCTACTCTGTTTGAAGCACAATTTAAATGCTTTACCTTCTACAAGTCATGTTTACATTTGTCCTATTTGTTTTTTTTTTAAGTTTTTTAAAATCTATATATTTTTGAAGAGAATATGTTTGTGTGTGCACAAAACTGGGGCAGGAGTAGAGGGAGAGGCTGAAAGAGAGTCCCAAGCAGGTTCTGTGCTGTCAGCAAAGAGCCCCACACAGGGCTCAATCTTACAAACTGTAAGATCATGGCCTGAGGTTAAATCTAAAGCCAGATACTTAACTGGATGAGCCACCCAGGTGCCCCTGTCCTCTTCGGAAACACACATGAGAAAAGGAAACCTGCCTCTTCCATAGGTCATACATAAAGTAAGGCAGTGAGTTTAAAAATAATTTTAGATTGTCATGAGCCTAATTAAAATGTAATATTTTCTAGATACAGATTTAAGAAGAACAATAATTACTTCTAATTTCTCTTTGGCATTAAAGATTAAATTCTTTTCCTTTATATATATTTAAAATTGAGGTATAATTGACATACAATGAAATATTAGCTTCAGGTGTACAACATAGCAATTAAACATTTGTATACATTGCAAATGATTATCAGAAAAGTCACAATAGAAGTTAATACAATATTATTACCATGTGTCACTATACCAGTTAATACAATATTATTTGCATTCCCCATGCTGTATGTTACATCCCTATGACTTATTTATTTTACATTTTGAAATTTTGTACTTCTTGATTCCCTTTACCTATTTTGCCCCCCTCAACCTCCTTCTCTCTGGCAATCCAATAATCTGTTCTCTGTCTTTATGAGTCTGGGTTTGGTTTTGTTTTGTTTGTTTTGAAATAGATTCCACATATTTGCCTGTTTCTGATTTATTTCACTTAATATAATGCCTTTAAGTTTTACTAATGCTACCCCAAATGGCAAAATTTCTTTCTTTTTTAATGGCTGAATAGTGTTCTACTATAGATGATAGATGATAGATAGATAGATAGATAGATAATAGATGATAGATGATGATAGATAGATGATAGACAGATATCACAATATATATTGTATGTATACACACACACATACCATATCTTCTTTATCCATTCATCTATTGATGTACACTTAAGTTATTTCCATATCTTGGTTATTGTAAATCATACTGCAATGAACTTCTGGGTTCATATATCTTTCCAATATAGTGTTTTCATTTTCTTCAGATAGATACTCAGTAGTATGATTGCTGGATCATATGGTATTTCTCTTTAAGTTTTTTGATGAATCTCCACACTCTTTTTCATAGTGACTGCATCAGTTCACATTCCCTTCCAGGGTGCACATTCCACATTCTCGCCAACACTTGTTATTTCTTATCTTTTTTTAATAATAGCCATTCTGGCAGGTGTAAGGTGACATTTCATTGTGGTTTTGATTTGCATTTGGCTTTGAAGATCACATAATCTTCTCCCTTTATCTTTAAAGTTTGTGGGAACCTTTCTCTTACAATACTTCGATTCATGGACTTCAGAGACTTCTATTCCCACTTTGGGTTCTGTTTCCAGCTGAACTTCCTAATTAACACATTTTTATTTTTATAAATCTATTTCATATTAGCATCTCTACTTATTTGGATGCTACTTTGCCACTAACATTTTCATTTTTCACCAGATTTATTCCTCTAATCATAAAAAAAAATTAATAGTCATAATTGTCAAACTCTGCTTTGGGCTATCTCCTAATTAGGATCATTGGATATAATCAACTATTCAACAACACATATGTCAGCTTGGGTCTTGTAGAGGGAATGAAAGCATTGAAAAATAGATTAGACATGACATTAGAATTTAATTACAATATTGGGAATCTAAGATTCAAAGAAGAGTGATAGAAAAAATAATGTTGCATAAATTTTAAATATATACTTTACCATCTTGTTTGGTTAGCTGATTGTTTGATACTAAGTATGTCCCCTAGAATGGATGAATCATATCTGTTGAATGAATTCCCTGGTTTAAGAGGCCAAAATTATAAGAAATTGACTAGATGTACATGTAGCAAAGCATAGACTTAAGTGAAAAAAAAATGAGAAGAAAGTGAGATCTGTATGTTCACTACAATTAATTAATCATATCAATAATAGTTTATAAGAACATACGCAAACAGTATAATATTCATTGGGTACATTAAAATAGTTGCTTTTAGATGAGAGAACAATATGGTGATAGACAAAGGGGATAAAAGTGAATAAACAAACTAACTGATAAAATAAGATAGGAGCAAGGCACTTTCAATGACAATAGTTTGATACAAACTGAAATATATATATTTTATGATATAATATGAATAATAATTTACAATAAAATAAGTACCTAAAATAGCACCCAGCCATCCTACTCCCATGCCTGTTTAATTGTCTTCTGAGTACCTATGGATTCCTGACAAAGAGTTTCTTAATTTATTCTTCACTACCTACTATTGTCCATCTTCCCTGACTAGTAAGTTGCTTTTTTAAGAGGAAGTAATTTCTTTAATTCTTTTTTTATTGTGTACACAGTACCAAAAGCAATACCTAACATTTATTAGATATTTAAATATTTATTACAAAGAGTAATTAATTGTATAAATAACACATAATGAATTTGAGATTATGCCTCAATTCCTCTCACTTTTAAATATTACCTCTGATTGAAAATTTAATAATAAAATAATCTATATTTTATCATGTTTATAATAAAACAATATGTTATAAATATAATATACTATATTCTTATATGATACATTAAATTATATAAATATTAAATATTATAATATAACATATAAGTATAATATTATATTTATTAATCTATAGGTAGTGATGTTAGTGAGGAGTAAAATACATTTAATTATTAGTGGTGATTCATTCTTCGTTCAATAATTTTCTGAACTGAGATGACAGATCCAATTAGTGTTTCAGTTCAGATGTAAGTTGAAATTTATCCATTTCTTCCGGGATGTCCAATTTGTTGTCCAACAGTTTTTCATAATATTCTCTTAGAATTGTTTGTATTTCTGTGGTGTTCCTTGTCATTTCTCCCCTATCACTTGTGATTTTATTTTTAGGGTCATTTCCATTTTTATTTTTGATAATTCTGGTTAGGGGATTATCAATTTTATTAATTTTTTTCAAAGAATTAGCTGCTGGTTTTATTGCTCTGTTTTACTGTTTGTTTAGTTTCTATATCATTTATTTGTGCTCTAATCTTTGTTATTTTCTTGCTTCTGCTAGCTTAAACTTCATTTGTTGTTCTTTTTCTAGCTGCTTCAGGTGTATGGTTAGGTTGTTGATTTGGATTTTTCTTGCTTCTTAAGGTAGACCAGTATTGCTATATACTTACCTCTAAGAACACTTTTGCTGCATCCCAAAGTTTTTGGACTGTTATGTTGTCATTTTCATTTGTTTACATGTATTTTTTAAAATTTCTTCTTTTATCTCCTGGTTAATCCATTCATCATTTAGTAGCATATTATTTAATCTCCATGTATTTGTGGTCTTTGCAGACTTTTTTATTTTGTTGTTATTTCATAGTGTTGTAGTCAGAAAACATTCATAGTATGATATCAGTCTCTTTGTACTTGCTGAGGCCTGATTTCTGATACGGTATATGATCTATTCTGGAGAATGTCACATGCACACTTTAAAAGTATGTGCATTCTGCTTCTTCTCACCCTTTAGTTATATACTTTGTTCTATTAGTCTTCAGGTTGATTTCTGTGGTATCTAGAATGATTTGATAGTTATCTGGTTGTATTCATGGGGCAAGAGGAACCTAGGGTCCTTCTACTCCTACTCCTCCAACTCCATCATCTTAAATCTTATTAATTTAATGATTTTTTAGAGCTCATTTCTTTAGCTTTAAGGCAGTAGTTCTAAATTTTTTTCAGACCCAACATATTAGAAATTATGATTATTTATAGCTATTATTTTCAGTTACAAGGGTTACAATACAGGACTAAAGAACTCACCTCCTGGCCTCCTATAGTTTCATAATGATCCACCCACCCTTTTCTAATATTCTGCCTAAGGGCTTTGGAGAGGAGTCCTCACTAAATAACACTAAGACTCTTAGTCTCTCTGTAAAATTAAAAGGGAAACTTCAAGCTTTTGAAGTTAGAATTAGTGGCTTAAAAATTATCGTCAAAATTTTCAAGTGCCTCAGAGAAATTATATATATATATATATATATATATATATATATATATATATATGTGTGTGTGTGTGTGTGTGTTGTGTGTGTGTGTGTGTGTATTCTCATAACAAAGAGAATCTTTGCTATGAGAATCTAGTGATTGTCCACATTTGTTTCGTGTGTTCTCTAGAACTAATGACTAGGGTAAGGAAAAATGATAGCTTCTTACAAAACATGAGGCAAAACTTGGGAGAGCAGTCATGCCCCCCAGAGGAACATAGACAGCCACTGAAAAGATTGGGTAGTAAACAGCCCCCTTGACATTTAGCTTCTACAGAAAATAATGAAATAATTATTACCTAAAACTGAAATCCACTAGACAGAAATCTGCTAGTTTCAAACTCATGGGAAGGCACAGAGAGATGAGGATACAGAAAGAAAGGGAAAATATAATTAAAGAGACTTTGGTTGATAAATAAAGATTAGAAAACACTGCTCTATAGCTAAATTTGACAGGCTCCAATTTGGGATGTGATCTATAGTCAAAATAGTTTCTATTTTCTTTCCTATATCTTGTGACAAAAGATAACAAGTACCTGTGTGTGCTTTAAATCATCTGTTTGCTCTTTTCCTCCCTATCCACATGCTCTCTCTTCTATGTTAGTATGAATAACCACATAAGCTCATCAAATTATGACACTCATGAGATAGAGACAGGAGATCTGGTTTCTTCACTGTCCTTTAATGTCTTCTTATTTGGGGAGCATTTTCAGCTTCTAAAAGACTTAAGTAATACACATTTTCACACAAGTCAGAAGAATCAGGCAAAGCATATCACACAAGTGTCTGTAAATAACTTTTGTTTTATTAGAGATATTTTTACAGTAATGAAGAAGTCGTTGTTATTATCATTAGTTTCTTTTATATATGAATATTTAATGTCCTCAAAACAATAGGCACCAAAAGATCTGAAGAAATGATGAGTAGCAAGCTTTATTTTTTTTTTTTCCAACAATCTGGTCCCATATGTCTGCACTTACGTGCTAAACAGAACAAAAAGTACAAAATATTTTAGAAATTGCTTTTTCTATGTACTATGTAGAAAATATTGGGACACAGACTGTAATTTATGTCAAGTTGGTGATTTTTACCAGTTTTAAATTTTGAGTGATTTTATATAAGATCAATGATAACAATAGGTAGCAAACAAGTTATTCGGGGGAATTATTACCTGCCCATAGTCAGTACCTATTGAATTCTCATATGTTTAGGTTGAGAAGTATGCTTTTTTATTATTCTTATGATTATTTTTTACATTAAGCCTATATATCTTGAGAAATTATATTCCTATTTTACTGGGCAGGAGCACCTATAATTTACTTCAAATCTTTGTAATTTTCCACAGCCACTGTGGTTTTTAATGTACAGTATTCGGAAATGTTTATCGTAACAAGGCAGAAGCTGCTTTACTCTGGACTTTTCCACATGGAAGATCATCTGATGATAATGACATGTTTCCAACAGTGGCAGGGAAGCTACCAAGGACACAGAAGGCCTGTGCAGATGTCAAGACTGCTGGGTACTGCACTGCCATGGTTGATGCACCCAGACTAAAGTCTGTTTAAATTCTTTTCACGTAAAAGAGGAAATCTGAAGTTTAGCCTCTAAGAAAGAGTATTAAAAAGAATAGGAGGGTTTCATCCAAGTTCCACGGGTGATAAAACACATCAATCTGAAACATTACTAGTGCGTTGCTGATTCCCCAGCCATTCTTCAATTTGCTTTAGCTGAGCAATGATAGCGCTGTTCCATCAAGGGAAAATGATCCCCCTCCCCTCAAAAAGGTTTTTACACGGCAAAGCTATAAAAGTGCTAGATTTATTAACAATTTCCATTTCAAGAGAGGCACTGTTTGTATGGCAGTAAAGCTGTGCTTTAATGCAAATGCAGCACTTTAAGCCTGTTTTCCTAATGCCTTCACAAGTCCTGTAAATAATGCATCCCTGTGTGGCATCCTTCACTTCTAAATAATTTGGGCAAACTGGTTCAAGTTGTAAAAATACAAGTGTACTTTTTTTTAACATAATAATAGTTTTGCAAACACTCTGGGATTTGCCAATATACTTTTCTAAAACGCATTGATATTTGACTGTAAAATGGGAACATTCCTAAGTGAATTTCACACTGTAAACAAGGGGTACAGACAACAGAAAAGTTAGGATGTATTCCACCAAAATTTGAACAATGATAACACTGTTTCATGATATTGAGAACTATATCCAAGTTCTATAAACTGAAAGTGTCATCAGAAACTTTTGTTGTTTCTATTACCCATAGTAGATCTTTGAGTCCAACAAGTTTTCATTGTACTATTTTAGTTATATAAAGCAAAGAAACCTAATTCAATCTTACCTTCATCTTGATATGCCCTTCCTCTTATCTATATGTTTGCTTTCTTAAAAGACATTATAAATATATCAGTTCATTTGTTAAGATAATAAAAAATATTGCAATTTTCAGTTGAAGTGTGTATTATTTGTCAAGAAAATAAATCTCTTCTTGTTGAGCACCTGAGGATTATTTTTAAGGTAAACTCAATGAAAAGGACAGGAACAAATTTGAAAAATAGAAGTCTGTACAAAATCCAGGTTGGGTCAGAACACACCTGACTGGACTTGAACTGAGAAGAATTGATTAGTAGTATTATATTTTATTCATGAACCAATAATTTTATACTAGTGTGCTAGCAAAGGAGAAAAATACATTAAATGCTTCAGTGAAAAATTGAGTTATGGCCAGATTTCACATAAAAGTAATCTATAAGGCATGACATAGTAGAGAGACAGATTTGGAAGAAAAGGGGTCACAATCATGAACCCTACTTTTGTCTGTAGATAGTTTGGTTATCCTTTTAGGCTCTTTTGTTGCAAGTCACAGACAAACCAATCTAAAATGACTTAGACAATAAAGAAGACCTATCAATTATATAACAGGAAGGCCCACAGTTAAAAAGACATTTCTCTAGGATGTCATGAGATATCTCAACTGCACATTCTGCAAAGTCAGCTTCATTTTAATGTAGGCTTTCAGATGTTTTCAAAATGGCTACAGCAATTTTAAGTTACACATCCACATAAGGAGCAAGAAAATCTCTAGTGTAGCTATTTTAAAAGGCTTTGTGGAACTTTGTGACCTGGAATGTTTAGGACAGTTCTCTTCTGTGAAGGTCATGTGGCTGTTCCTGAACAAATCTCTGACAGTGACCAATGCTGTGGATTGATTGACTCAAATCCCTTTTTCTAAACCAAACTCCATGGAGAGTAGATAGCATTGCTCTTTAATAGAGCAGGGCCTACCTCTGGAACTTGGTTAATACTTCAGAGAGAAATATTTAGGAAGTGTGGGGAAAAATCAGCTAATTGAACAACATTTTTCCTACTTATTAAGAGCCAGATGTTGGATAAGCAACCAACAAATATCCACTATTCTAAAGTTCTCCCCAAGTTTAAATATTTTCTTCTTGTCAATTAAACAATAACATTTATTGAAAGTCATCTGATTTGGCCATTTATTTCTCTGTATTCATGCTTTTTCCCCCAAGATTTCTGATGCTATTTCTGGGAAGATTTCATTTATTTAAACTTTGTTCATTTTATTAAACCCTTAATGACCTATAAATATCTTGCCAGCTAGCCATTTATTTCTCCCAGTCTACATCTTTTCTTCCTAACCACATATCCTCTCCTATGTGAATAGCTGGGTGGATAAATTAAAAAGAGTTGTTTCTTTTACACATTTGTTTACTTTTGGAAAAGCATAAATCATAAGAATATGTCAAAGCTAATCAATGCTGTGATTGTCCTTTGAAAATTCTATCTCCCAAATTTTCATTGTTCCTTAGTTAAGACCTATGATTTTCTGCAGTATCTATTATCAGCACATGAGTCATTGAATACCCAAAGCTACAGTATTTAATTTTTGCCAGAAATATTTTTTGCCATATGGAATGACAAGAAATTTACTTCCAAGTCACCTGGCATTAAATAGATGAAAAATTCATAAATCTTATTTAATTATTAGATACCATTTCCATTAGCTATACTTTAATTTTGAATGGGTTTTAAACCATGTATAATGCGTGATGGTACATAATCACCTATAAAAAGTTACTACTACATGACTAGAATTGATTCAGCTATTATCCTAACACCTAGTAATGATGAAGTGTTTACCCCATCAGCAGAAATAATCCTTCCACACCCAACTGAAGATTTTGTCTCCTTTTTCTGAGACTCATACTACCCAGCTCCATAGCTTCCCTTGCTGCCAATGGCCCTCTGACTCCATCTTTCTCTTGGACCCAAGCTGAAATATTTTAGGTGCTTAAACATGTCAGTTCTAGTCAATCTCTGGCCTTTTTCATGCTCTTGCCACTGTCTGACATAGTGAGTGGTCCTTAATCTTGACTGTACATTGATGAAGTTTTAAAAATCTCAGCCAAGCAGCACCCAAAACAAATTAAATAATGCTATCTGGGGGTAAGGCCCATGTTTCAGTGTATCTTTAAAAACTTCCTAGGTGATTCCAATATGCAGCCAGGATTAAGAACCCTCTCTTCATCCCCTTATCTCCTGATTCTCTTTCACATCTTTGTCTAAAAAAGCATTAGAGAAAATTTTCTTCACTCCTCAGATGGGGTTTGGTGTTCTGAAAGATGCTCTCACAGTTCTTGTATTTCTCTTTAATAATACTTTGCATAATTGTAAGCTACTGGAGAACATGTATGTTGTCATTTTTTTTTTCAGAAATGTATCTTTGGTTCCTAGGATGATAGACAAACAATAAATATGAACTGATTTATCCTGCTCACTAGAACAAGCCCTTTGAATTAGACTGCTACTCATAATGAAGCCAATATGGAAGCTACTTCTACATTGTAAATATGTACTTAGAGCTCCATGTAAATGTGAACTTAGAGCTCCAAATGAGTGAAAGAAACACAAAACCATTACAACCATTACTGTAAGATGCAGCTTTGTTCATAGTACTTAGGTCTAAATCTGCAGTTGGCATCACTTGTAAACATACACATTTGCCTAGTTCTCAACACCTTCATATGATAGGAATAGGTTTATCTCTCAACCCTCCTCTCCTCTCTCTCTCTCTCTCTCTCACACACACACACACACACACACACACACACCACAAATTCACTGCAGCACACATTACTAAGAATTTTTAGAGAGATGAAAAACTGTATCCTTAAACCAGTTTAAGACCTTTCTACTCCAGGTTAAACCTTTTCTCAATGGAATGGACAGTAGAAATGACCCCACCTTCAGGAAAAATCCTACCTGGACCTATATTATATATAAGGAAGTTCACATAACAATTCAACAGTAGCCCCAATATGGATTATTGAGTCTTATAATTTTAATCTTGCAGATAAAACACAATACTGAGTAAATGAAATGGTTGATTTTATTTTTCTTTATAAATTGGAATAAGTCTAGGATAGACATCCCCTCCTTCATGTAATTCTGAATTACACACACACACACACACACACACACACACTCAAACATACAAATGAAATTGTGGTATATTTTAGATTAGGCATAATAACATTTGGAAATAAAGTAGCAGAATACCTGATGGGATATGAAATGTCAAAATATAGGCAGAAGCAAATCAGAACCTGGAATTTGCCCCAAGTGGTAGGAACAGAATACAATTAGAGAATTAAATTAATTTGGAAAGTTATGGTGCAGGATTTCATTTAGTTATTCCTTAATGATTTCTTAATTAATAAAAATCACATTAACCAGAATGAGCCTTTCCTTTAATCGAATCTGAAAGTTTGATTACTTTTGGATTCAAGTTAAATTTAATTTTTAAGCCAGTTATTGTCATAATTCTTAACTCTTAGACTGTATAGTCCTAAATATCAGATGCTAAAGCATTACCTTAATTATCTAATTAGTACTAACACATAGCACAGTGCCTGACATATAATAAATGTCTGATTCTTATTGTTGAAATATTTAATACTTAAACAGAATAAAATCATTGCTGCCGAATGGAAAGAAGTAAGTAGAACCTTTGGTTTTTATAAGAAAGATATACTTTTTATTTTTAAGAAAAGAGTATTTTAAAGCTAACATCTGTTACCTTGTAATGAGTTGATGACATACAAAAATATGTTAAAATAATATAGTTTGATTAAGATTAAGGGTCTTATTTCAGATTCTTACCACATGGTGTCAAGCTTAGGACTTTTTATCTATTTATCTATACACTAATGACATATGAGTAAGTTACTTTCTTCATTTTTAATGAGGTATTTTTGACAAATAAAATTGTAAGGTATTTAAAGTATACAGACTTGCTGGATAAAGGATTCTTGGCTGCATATTTTCTCTGTTCTTCACATTGAAGATTTCCTGCCATTCCTTTCTGGCCTGCCAAGTTTCAGTAGATAGGTCTGCTACTACCCGTATGTGTCTACCTTTGTATATTAAGGCCCATTTATCCCTAGCTGCTTTCAGAATTCTCTTTATCCTTGTATTTTTTCAGTTTCACTATGACATATCGTGCAGAACATCAATTCAAGTTATGTATGTTTTCACTCATATGTGGATCTTGAGAAACTTAACAGAAGACCATGGGGGAGGGGAAGAGGGAAAAGTTACAGAGAGGGAGGGAGGCAAACTACAAGAGACTCTTAAGGACTGAGAACAAACTAAGGGTAGATGGGGGTGGGGGAGAGGGGCAAGTGGGTGATGGGCAGGGGGGAAGGCACTTGTTGGGATGAGCACTTGGTGTTCTATGGAAACCAATTTGACAATAAATTAAATTAAAAATTAAAAAATAAAATATACAGCATGATGACTTGATATTCTCTGTGAAGGGAAACCACTCATCAAATTAACACATCAATTACCTCACATATTTACCTTTATTTATTTATTTGGTGAGAAAATTTAAGTTTTATTCTCTTAGTAAATTTTAATTGTTTAATACAATGTGATCAAGTATAATCATAAAGTTTTATATTATACCCTCAGACCTAATATATCTTCAGCTGGAAATGTCTATCCTTGACCAACCTCTCCCTATTTCTCTCACATTCCAGGTCCTAGCATCCACTTTTCTAGTCTGTTTCTGAGTTTGACTTTTTTTGTTTGACTAGATATCACATATAAATTTTTTTTAACGTTTTATTTATTTTTGAGACAGAGAGAGACAGAGCATGAACGGGGGAGGGGCAGAGAGAGAGGGAGACACAGAATCGGAAGCAGGCTCCAGGCTCTGAGCCATCAGCCCAGAGCCCGACGCGGGGCTCGAACTCACGGACCGCAAGATCATGACCTGAGCCGAAGTCGGCCGCTTAACCGACTGAGCCACCCAGGCGCTCCTAGATATCACATATAGACGATACCATGCAGTATATGTCTCTCTCTGTCTGGCTTATTTCACTTAGCCTTCCAGCTTCATTCATGTTGTTGTGAACAGCAGGACTACCTGCCTATTTAAAGCTGAGAAATATTCCTTTGTGCATATCAACAGACAAGAATGGACTGGATGTTCTTTCAGAATTGTCTGATAAGCTATAGCTACCTCAGACTGGAGAAAATTTTCTTCAAAGCCAGTTGCAAAAGTGTTCCTCCTTTGGTAGCTTACTCACACATTATTTTAAGTTGTTCATTCAATGTGTGATGTTTCTCCCTCACCCCTGCCCTAAACCTACAGAATAAGTTGTTAAACTCCACTTAAGTATTAAAGTAATTTCCATTTTTTCTCACTAGGATAAAAATAAAATATTTGAGATATTTCCTTAATGTATATTAAGGGGTATATGCTATCATTTCTGCTTAAGAACTGATTTTGTTGTGTTCCTTAAGTTCTGATGTGTTGTATTTTCATTTCCATTTGTCTCAAGATAGTTTTTTTCTTCTTTTCTTTTTCTTTGACCCCTCTTTTTCTGACTGGTCGTTCAGAAGTACATTGTGTATTCTCCACATATTTGTGAATTGTCTAGTTTTCTTCTTGTGATTGATTTCTAGTTTCATACCATTGTGATCAGAAAAGATGGTTGATATGATTTCAGTTTTCTTAAATTTCTTAAAACTTGTTTGTGGCCTAACACATGATCTATCTTGGAGAATGTTCCATATGTGCATGAGAATAAGATGTACTGCTGCTGTTGAATGAACTGTTCTGTATATACTCGTTAAGTCCATCTGGTCCAATGTGTAGATTAAGCCCAGTGTTTCCTAATTGATTCTGTCTGGGTCATCTATCCATTGTTGAAGATGGGGTATTAAAGTCCCCTACTATTTTGTATTGCTGTCTATTTCTCCTTTCAGGTCTGTTATTATTTGCTTTGTATATTTAGGAGCTCTGAGTAATTTAAATAAGTTTTACATTTCATTAAATTCAGTGTTTCTAAGATTTTTTTTCCTGTGTTATTGTGTATATATGTGTGTGTGTGCTTTAAATAAAGTGAAATAATTGCCAATAAGCTTCAAGATGTGCTGGTTATATTTTAAGATTCCTGAATTATGTTTTTATCAATTTTTCCGAAATAATTGCAAAATAATTACATTGTAACAAAGTACACAATAATAAGTGCAGTGTAATCTTAGTGATACTGACATAGGCATTTAATGAACAATAATTTTTTTTGAGAAAGAGATTGGGGGAGGGGCAAAGACAGAGGGAGAGAGACAGAATCCCAAGCAGGCTCCAGACTGTCAGTGCAAAGCCTAATGTGGGACTCCAAACTCACTAACTGTGAGATCATGATCCAAGCAAAAGTCAGTAGCTTAACTGACAGAGTGCCCCAAATAATCAATCATTCTTAAGATAACATTAAAATTATTGTGAAATTGTGAAATAGTATTATGGTTAGTTTAAAATGACAAATGATGAGGTGCTTGGGTGGCTCAGTTGGTTGTGTCTGACTTTGGCTCAGGTCATGATCTCATGGTTCCTGGGTTCGAGCCCTATGTAGGACTTTGTGCTGACAGCTGGTAGCCTGGAGCCTGCTTCAGATTCTGTGACTCCCTCTCTCTCTGCCCCTCCCCCACTTATGTTCTATCTGTGAAAAATAAATATATATGTTATTAAAATTAAAATGATAAATGAAATAGATTTATATTCTTCAATATTTTTATTTTAGTTCATTTATACTTCTAATTTTGAAATAAATACCATTTATTTATTCTGAAAAATAAAAAAAGACATTTTAATTAAATTGTGTCTCTTCAAAAAGAAATTATTTAATAGCTTACTCAACCAAAGTAAATAGCATCTTTTTTTTTTTTTTTTGAGAGAGGGAGAGAGAGTGCACATACATGCACACGTGAGCAGGGGAGGGGCAGAAAAAGAAAGAGAGAGAGAGAATCTAAAGTAAGCTCCACACCCAGCCAGAGCCCAACATGGGTCTCAGTCTCACAACCCTGAAATCATGATGTGAGCCAAAATCAGGAGTTGAACACTTAACCTACTCAGCCACTGAGGCTCCCCAATACCTTTCATATTTTTAAGTCTGTGTACTTTAAGTTCTTAAAAGTATTTCTAAATCTCTAAGTTTTTCTTTTTTTTATTTCCTCTCTAATGTGGAAGAGGAAGTAAGCCTAATGTGTGAAAACTATTAAGAACAAGTATAAGAGTGATTTAAAAACCTGATTTTCAAATCTGGCTCTTTACTACTAATGATAAAAATATAATGGATATTTGGAAATATTAGAATAAATGTCCTTTCGGTTCTAAGTCTAAAATGTATCACAAATGAACGCATTAACTTCCGTCTTCTTTGTCATCTTTCTAATTTAAGTTTTCAGAACTTAGCATAATGTGGAAATACTTTTGGGTTTACAAAAAACACTTGCAGAATGAACAGTCTAATGAATGGGAATGAAAAGCATGAGATTTATGTCTTGGTGCTGCCATATAGTAGCTGACAATCTCTGATCACATACGTGCACACATGTGCCTCTTCTAAGACATTTACAACATTGTGTAGTTTACAATATACTTTTATTTGCAGTACTGAAATTGATTCAGTGCAGTGGTGTGGAATTGGTAGGACAGTGAAATAATTATCCCGAAATTAGAATATAGAAAAATGGAGGTAGGATATTAAGTTTCAGTTTTCCTTAATGTTAAATTGGGATGATATTGTTTTTTTATATTTAAATTCTGGAAAGAAGTTACTGAGGATTTAATATAAGGGCATCTAGTCCCATATAGCTTTCTTCTTCTGTCACAGTGACATTGTTGAGTAGGTAAGTTTCCATGTTCCTCTAGGATACCTTTCTCCAATATTAGGCACATGACCACCAATGGCAGAACATTTATGTAAATCATATCCTGATTATCAACACAACTTTCCCACCTGTGTACTGGCTCCCAAACAAGAAAAAAATAGAATTCACATAAGGGTAAAATGAAACATTTCATAGAAAATATTGTATAAACTGAAATGTGCCCAATGCTGAATTGTTTTATATTATGTGCTTTGTAACAAGTCAGCACATGGTTCAATTCCTCAGTTAAATATCTATTAGGTGTGTGGGACTTGGATTTCACTAAGACTCAGTTTTTCTCTTATGGCAAATAAAACTTAAATGATGTCTTCAGGCTTATTATGGGGAACAAATGAAATGATGTATGATGTTCTCAGGATAGATCCCATTGCATAATTTATTCTCAGTAAAAGACGACTGTTATACTTACCATACTCACTTAAGGGTAGATTTCTCAAGGAATTGTTGTTATTAACTATTATCATTAAAGGAAGAGGAATAAAGAAAAGAGAGGAAGATGATCTTTCCTCTATTTATCTTGATAAAATGCCAAACTTCTTCTATATGATTTAGAGAAAATGAAAAATCCAAACATTACATGATAACAATTCTTGTTTTTCTACCCAAATGTATTCAGTGTTGACAGATAAAGTTAACTTTTTTGTGTGGCCCATCAGATGATACTGACTTGCACTACCATCTGTGTTGCCAAAGATTGTGGTGACCTGAATGAGTGTCTTTAGATGCTATTATCAGGTCCCCAAGGCAACTAATAAAACCTCCACTAATGACTTTTCAAATGATGACAGTCTATTTCTCCATAAAAATGTATCAGTCCACAGCCACCTAAAAATCATCTTCCTCTTTATATTTATGGTGAAAGGCCAGTGTTCTAAAATTAATAAGAATAGCAATATTTAAAGTTTGCCACACATCTATCACATTCTTAATAGTAAAGAAAAAATAGAGGCAGATTTTTAAATCCAATTAATCATTTTATATCTTATTTTACAGACAAAACAACAGGGAACACCATTACAAAGTAGAAGTGAGATTATTATATATAATTCACTATGAAATAGACATTTCCTGAGAATTGGTTTTGAATAGCACATAGAAATCAGAATACAAAGGTGAATAAGATAGCCTATCAGAGGAAACACATGTACAAATAGAAAATTATACCCAATTTCAGTGGTTTAAATAAATTACTTTTGGAACTCAGAAATAAAATAATAAATTATTCTTGGCTGATTTAAGAAAAACCTCACCAAGGAGGAATATTCAGGCTAAGTATTGAAAGAAGAGCAGGGATTTCCCCTAATAAAAATCCCCAGCTGGAAGGAAAATTCAGTAAGCATTTTAGAAATAGCAAAGGCACAGACTCATGAAGATGGAAATGTGAGCTATTTGATGTTGCAGAAGTATACTTCAAAAGGCGGTTAGGAAGGAGTTTATATGGACATAAGAAAAGTATGGGTTAGACTAAAACCCAGTAGGTTGCAATTAACTGAAGAGTGACCCAGAGTTAGTTGGCAGCCACCACCATGTGCCAGCTTCTGTGATAAATGTATTATGTTTGGTGTGATTAATTCTCCCAACTATTTAAGGGAAGTAGTGTTAGAACTTATAGTTGGAGGAACCAGGGTTCAGAGAGCTACGTAAATCAGACAAGGTCATACAACTTGTAAATAGTAAAGCTAGGATTCAAACCTAAGTGTTCATAGACTTCAGGCCATGCTTTTTAACTGTGTCTTATTGCCTGTTATCATTGTCCTTTTCAGTCATTTACTATTTATTTGTTTTCCTTTTTAGTGACTTTTCTTCCTCGACTGCATCTGTTCCTTAAATACTGGGGTTCACTACAATTCTATTTCTGTAGAATTGAAGGGAATTATATAAAAGTATATAGCAAATCTATGTGAAGTATACGAACATTGTACTTAGCTTGAAAACAATGTAGGAAAATTTTGAACACCTATAAAAACTAACATGATTTGATTAGTGAGCACACATACTAAATTGTAGGATAAAATATAGAAAACTAGGTAGATAGCCTATAGGTACACATCAAACTGTTTAATTAGTGAGAGAATAAAATGATTAAAAATTAAAATTACTTTTGCAAGTTCTCAGGCATTTCCTATTTCTTTCTTAACGAGTCTTTAATTAGCTGAAATTACATTAGGGAAGTTTCATGCCTTCTACATCTTTGCCAATATACAAAATACCCTCTTTATTCATAGATGATGGGTGTAAGTGGATAATGAAACATATTCCTCAGGAGAAAGGGATATTGTAGTCAATTTGGTATTATTGAATATCAACTTGTGCATATTTTTGGATGAATAAAATTAAAATCAACAGCAAGCAAGGGAAAATTTGTTTAGAAATATTTTATATTATGTTTGTTTTCTATAATCCCTTTGCCAAATACTTTGAAGGTAGTGTAAAAGCTATTTCATTTTAAAGATCTAATATATTTTTGTTAACATTATCACAAAGAAAGGAATTATCTATAATTCACATTAAGATTGTCATCCTCCAAAATATAAAGTAAATGCTAGGCTAAAATTAGAGACTAACTTTATCTTTCTTTTATTCCAGAACCAAAGTAGGTGCTAACTTTCTCATGGTTTATGAGAAACTGATATGAGATAATTTTCAAACTAGTGATTATTTTGTGCTTATGCTTAAAAACAAGCACAAATGGACCAAACTTTTCTAAAATAAAACATAAAGAGGAAATGTTCTTTTTTTTAATTTGTGAAGTACCTAAATGGCTTACAATTCTTAAAGTAATTTGGTTTCTAAATAAAATATAGGAACATTCTCATTATCTATAGGGCAGATGAGTGTGACTCTGCTGTTTTTAAAAACCCAGTAAATATCCAACAGTGTCATTTTACTCCTGGTTATAAACCACAACCTGTCTTCATAAACCTCAATCAGTCAGCGTTCTTAAAATATTGTAAATGTTAACAAATGTAATGTTTCACTTTGGAATTAAAGTATAGGACATTTAAACTTAACTAGGGTAAAAAGAAGTTATTATCACAAGACAATGGTATACATGAACCTAAAGAATCAATAGCAAAGCAATCAAAACTAAAAATTTTAATCGGAAGAAAGCATTTGCAAAGAAACTACTTCTATCATAAATTCAGTATATATTTAAGACTGCTATAAATATCCCAGAAATAAAAAGATAAGTCACCTTTCATGTTTTATTTAAATAATTAAAACAACAATAAAAAAGAGTTAACTGTCAAGAATATGATGTAAACTTCAGCACTTTAGAATGGATTAAGCTCCTGGTGGAGCTTGAAGGAAAAGGAAGGAGAGGAAAAGGAAGCACTATTTGGTGCTTTCAACATTCCAGGCATTTGCTAAGTCTACATTATCCTATTTAATATGAAGCCTTTGGCTTTATAGACAAAAAAACCTCAGCATCTCAAAATATTGACAATTTGTATCAAATCTAAAACCCAGGAATATACAAAGTCAGTATTTAACTCCTGAACTTTGATGCCAAAGGCCAGGCTCCTCTTATGTTGATGACCTTGACAGTTTGTTGGTTGTTTTGTAGAATATCACTGAATTCAGATTTGTCTGATGTTCTTCTCATTATGAGAATGGAGTTCTAGATTTTGGGGAGGAAGATCACAGAGGTAAAATACAGTTATCAACAATCACATCATATTAAGTATACACACCATACAAATTATCAATATTATATCTATAGCTATATTTATAACTGTCTATCTAGACAACCAATTCCTGTACAAATATGAAATTGACACCTGGTCAAGTTCCTTTCTTTGTAAAGCATCATGTGTGGTCGTAAATAGTAGGCCAATTTTGTGATTATTTTTAATGTACTTTCTGATTTCAGTAATATTGAATTATTCTTTTGCCAATAGTCTGATTATTTGTCATTCTTATTTATTAAATAATATGGTTGATATGTCCAGTAATTTTCATTACTTTTATTCAGAAATGATTTTTAGTCATTATCTTCAAGTGGCGCTAAGTTATTATTCTGATCAGATATACTTAAGTATATCTGTAAACACACAAAATAAATCATGAATTGATATGTATTGGTTGTTTTAGAAGTTCCTAGGGGTGATAAAGTATTGTGCTAGGGTTATCATAATTAATAAGTTTATATGTTTGATGAAGGCCTAATTTGCAAAACATGTTTATAAGCAGATAATAAAAAGGGTGATAAATGTCTTGTTAAAATCACATATGTGGGGGTTATAGGAATAAGTAGTAAACTCTGCTTTGGTTATATATTAGAGTTTTCTATCTAGAAAGTGATACAGCTAAAATTTAAATTCAATCTACAAACTATGTGGCCTTGTGTTATTTGTCCTGATATATAAAAATATGGGAAGTTCCCTTAGAGTTTGCAGAACTGGCACAGTTCAGACAATATATGAAAACAATGCAAAAAATCAACTTCTAGGAGTAAAATGAATATACCTTACCATTTCCTCAATAAAGGCTGGCAAGGTAGATAAATATTGCTGGAGCCATGAAAGAGTGCTGTAACAAATATGCTAGATGCCTGATGTTAGTCCTAACTATGGAACGAAAGGCTTATAAATGTTATTACTTTAAGAATATTTTTCCTGTTGATTAAAGGAAAGAAACCCAAAATCAGCTGTAATTTTCTCCAGAAAGTACTACTCAGATCCTTCTTAATTTTCCCTGGGCAACAATCAGCAAACTTCTCATTAGAAGGAACTTTAAAAGGTTTGCTGATTTGCTAAAAATGACGTGAGTGATGTGTACATTACTTGCATAATTGGGTTTGTGCGTACATATGGCACATGCTATTTTAGAAATGTACCCCCTCTGTGTTCATTATAGCTATTGCTCATTCTATTCTCTGATAATCATTTATAGTTACTCGTCAGAGTTTATTATTAGAAAAATAATGAATCAGCAGTTTTATGCACTCTCTTTTAACAACCTAATCTTAGAATTTTCCAAACCACAGTATGCAGTCATAGAAAGCAAGTGGTTTGCCCAAATATAATTTTAGATATTGAGCTATACATTCTACAGAGATTATCAGAATTTTAATAAATATGCCTTCCCTTTCATTATACCTAATGAATTCTATTACGCTCAAGTAACACGGTTTATATAGTAATACATGTTAAACTTTCAATAAATCTGTGTTGGTAATATAAATTTACTTCTACATTTTCTCTAAATTTTACATAGCTGGATTTCTTATGAACTGTTGAGATGTTCACAATACATAGCTATGTTTTTTTTTTAATTTTTTAATGTTTTTATTTATTTTTGAGACAGAGAGAGACAGAGCATGAGCAGGGGATGGGGAGAGAGAGAGGGAGACACAGAATCTGAAGCAGGCTCCAGGCTCTGAGCTGTCAACACAGAGCCTGACGTGGGGCCCGAACTCACGGACTGTGAGATCATGACCTGAACTGAAGTTGCATGCTCCAACGACTGAGCCACCCAGGTGCCCCCATAGCTCTGATTTTTAATCAGAGAAGTCAAGATCAAAGAAGTAGGAAGAGGATTCAGCACAATTCTCAGGCTTTTGTGTGGCTTGGAGATGAGGAGAAGTACCACCCAGGAGATCCCTTTCATTTAAATTTTTCCTTTTTAAATTACCCCTATTTTTGTAGGTTAGAGCCCAAGAAACTAGAACGTTTGCCCTTGCCAGGTTCTAGATCCACAGACAAGGATTTTAAACCAGCTACTGTGCTAAACATTGTTCATATGTTATTTCACCTAATCCTCACAGTGATTCTATGAATTAGATGTTATTTTAATTCCATTTTACAGAGGAAGAAACTGAGCCTTGAATGGATCATATGCAATTTCCAAAGGCACCATATTCAGAGTCAGCATGAACGCAATCCTGGTTTTCGGTAAAACATCACACTACATTCTGTCCTAATTTTTCCCTTTATAGAGTAATTGATATCATGTAATTTTTTAAACCATAAATTAGGCTGTATTGTTGTCCTTTTCTGTAGATAAATCAGTATGTTTAAATTTGAATTAGAAAAATATCAATAAGTAATCAGAACAAGATAGGTATAACTAATTTAATTGTTTTTATTAACTGAAATAAATCAACAAACAGACATCAACAACAAATTTCACGTTTAACCTTATGCCTCCTTATGACTTACTTTATTATAAGTACAATAGCAGATAGATTCCAAGACCAAAGACATAACTTATCCGTTTGCACCTTGTTAACCTTTAAATTCACTGTTCTTTAAAGTGAGAATTCAGAAGTCAGAGAAGCATCTGCCTCTGCTGTTTATCTGTAGGCAAATTAATCTGCATCAAAGCATCCTGGAGACAAAATTTATAGTCAAATATAAATGGAGAAGGTATAATTTTGAAGAGAGCAAGGAAAAAGGAGACTAACATACAGCAGAAAATCAAGTCCAAAGGAAGATACTTAGTCACAAATATCTTGATATGACAAATTTCAGAAAGATGATTTTTGTTGGCTTCAAAATAGAATTACTGATATATTCTCCTTGCTGAATGCCATGGTAGTAGTTTGTCATATTATCAGTTACCCTTTATTTTTTTCTCATAAATCTTTATTGTCCTGACAATTAAATCTATGTACAATCCATGACTCTCTTTTAAAATGTTTATAAAGTTGGTAAAAGTAACACTGTCAGAGACTTCTCCATATGAAAGGAAAAAATACTTGTATTTATAATCTCAATTACTCTGCCAAAACCAATTTTTCTGTCTAGAATAAATTGATTTTTGGCTATGCATAAATTAAATGTCAACACATCTTTCAGAAATCTACTTATAGGCAGCCAAATACCAGGCTGTCGAGCTAGAAAATAAATTCAATACAAATAACTGGATGTCTGTTTACTCAACAAAAAGATACAAAGGAAAAGGAGCTTTAATGCTCAGTGTTAATTAGTTGATTTTTGAAGAGAAATTCTGTCTCTTTCTCCCTTCCTACCATGGACCAGAAAAGCTGTTACATATTATCTCTCTGTCCAGCTATGTCTTAGAATGCATTAGCTCCAGCTGAATAAACAGTAAAAGAATAATAAAAAAATACTCATAGTGTAGTATTGATGTCACTGTGTGAATATATTCAATTGAAATTGACTGACCACAGCCTCCAGAAGGGTTCAACTGAATGAATGCATGCAGGTGATACTCGTCCCTATTCAACTAAAAGAATGTGTGTGTGTGTGTGTGTGTGTGTGTGTGTGTGTGTGTGTGTATGTGTGTGTATGACAAAAGGTAACTTTGTCAGGAAGAGGAATGCCCCAAATCTTGAGACTGGAGGAAACTTGTTCTCAAGGAATGGCAAAGGGCCTTTCTGCTTGGAGAAGAATGGCAGATGACAGAATGGTAGGTAATCTAAGTAATAACCAGGTTAAGGATAAGGTTAAGATTAAGGATATTTTAAGGATACTTAAAGAAGATGTGGCTTAAAGAAGCCTTTGGCTCAATGTTATGAATGTCTGAACTCTATTAGTTTCTAAAAATACAAATCAAATTGGTAGTTCAATATTGTAATTCTCAAATATTTACACTCATGGATTATGTCAACAAGGCGTGGGAAAAGATACATTCTGGAGTGCCTGGGTGGCTCAGTTGGTTGAGCATTCAACTCCTGATTTTGTCTGGAGCTGATCATGATTCAACTCATGATCTCATGGTTCATGTGTTTGAGTCCTGTGTTGGGCTATGTGCTGACAGTGCGGAGCCTGGTTGAGATTCTTCCCTCTCTCTCTCTCTCTCTCTCTGCTCCTCCCCTGCTTGTTCTCTCTCTCTCTCTCTCTCTTTCTCTCTCTCTCCCCCAATAAAGTTTTAAAAACTTTAAAAAAAATTTAAAAAGATAAATTCTGTGATACTTGGAACCACTACCGATTGTTGACAAGTTAAAAAATAGTTGGGTAATCAGCCCTTCCCATTATTGTCAGTTACATAATTCTTCAACATTTTACATTGGTATGGGGCATCAAAGGAATCTTATAAAGTAAGAAACTGAGATCCATAGAAGGTGAGTAACTTGACCAAACTTAAAAAGTCAATCAATCGTGCTATTGATTTTTGTCAGTATTATTTATTTCTTTCAAAAAGCTAAGTTCCACTAGAACATAATCATGCAATACAGAACGTATCATACAATAATGTGCGGGAACCAGTGCATATCTGATTTCAAATTTCTGTGAGCATGTCTTCCCAACTCCAAGTTCAGTGACATCACATTAGTAGCCTGAAATAAGCCATGGTGGCAGTATTTTTACCATGAAGACTGGCAAATGTTGTAAATCAGGGCTTTATATTTTCTCCTTTTTTGGATAATCTAATTAATTAACAACACATTGGTGATTACAGATAATATTATTTATGTTATACATTCTTTTGCATGAAATAGACCATTTTATTATTAGTCCTCTATTCCACTCACTTCATTATATTCAAAATACTGCTTATAAGACTTTAAATTGCAAGAGGAAGTGACTGAACTGGTTATCTATGTATCCAACCTAGAATCTAACAACTGTGTGTTTAAACACTATTACATTACAGAAAATGTTTGATGTGTTATTTAAAAAAAATAATTACAAGTCTTCCAAGTTAAAAAATGGTCTAATATATCAAATATCAGCTTGATAAGGTTTTATGTGTTTCTATTTTTTCAGTAAGTCATTTGTATATAAGATAGACCTGTTATAACTTTAGACTAATAATATACAAAGTTATTGGGGCACCTGGGTGGCTCAGTGGCTTAAGCGTCCGACTTCGGCTCAGGTCACGATCTCACAGTCTGTGAGTTCGAGCCCCGCGTCAGGCTCTGGGCTGATGGCTCAGAGCCTGGAGCCTGCTTCTGATTCTGTGTCTCCCTCTCTCTCTGCCCCTCCCCCGTTCATGCTCTGTCTCTCTCTGTCTCAAAAATAAATAAACGTTAAAAAAATTAAAAAAAATATACAAAGTTATTAAACACATTCATATGTTTGGCAGGCAAAGTTTGTCTTGTGGAAGGTACAGATTGTTAAAATATATTTTTTATTAACCATTGGTTATAACCAGGGCATAAATTCTAAGTATACAATAATAAAAGTAATGAGTGAATATGTCAATATACACTTATTGTCTAACAAAACACTATCCACAATATAAATACAGTCAACTCAACAGTAATGTTATGTTTTTCCTAGAAATGCACAGAAAGAATTTCATCAAGGGTTAAAGTATATTTTATTTATAATGTGTCTAATAATCTTTGCTATTCCTACCATTGAGTGGAAGTGCTCAATTTTTCCACCATTTGATGTGAAGTTTATTATTATTTAGGAAGGTAAAAGGTTAGTTGAAGAATCTAAGAACTCTCAAGGGAGCAACTCTTAATTTCCTTTTTTTTGTTGTTGTTGCAAATTCATAGAACCACAAATGGAATTTTCACTTATTACTTCACTTATTACTTTACTTTAAACTATGTTCTCTGAGAATATGTTTTAGATTTGTGAAAACATAACTTGGGTCACAGAAGTTATTTATTCATTTATCTATTATTTATTTATTTATTTATTTATTTATTACTATTTTTAAATTAAATAAATTTAAAATCAAGTTAGCTAACATATACTGTAGTATTGGATTTAGGAGTAGAACCCACTGATTCTTCACTTCTATATGACACCCAGTGCTCATTGTAAAAAGTGCCCTCCTTAATACCATCACTCAGGTATACCATTTCCTCCTCACTAACCTCCCCTCAGTTTCTTCTCTGTATTAAAGAGTCTATTTATGGTTTGCCCCTTTCTATGTTTTTATCTTTTTTTTTCCTTGCCTCCTCTATGTTCATCTGTTATGGTTCTTAAAATCCACATATGAATGAAATCATATATTTGTCTTTTTCTGAGTTATTTCACTTAGCATAATAGACTCTCGTTCATCCACATTGTTGTGAATGGCAATATTTCATTCTTTTTGTATATATATTCTATTGTATATATTGTATATATATACCACATCTTCTTTATCTAGTCATCAGTCAATAGAAATTTGGGCTCTTTCTATAATTTTGCTGTTGTTAATAGTGCTACTATAAACATTGGGGTGCAGGTGCCCCTTCAAATCAGCATTTTTGTATCCTTTAGATAAATACCTAGAAGTGCAATTGCTGGGTTGTACGGTAGTTCTATTTAATTTTTTGAGGAACCTCCCTGCTTTTTCCCACAGTGGCTGTGCCAGTTTGAATTCTCACCAACAGTGCAAAAAGGTTTCCCTTTCTCTGCATCTTCGCCAACATTTGTTTTTTCCTGAGTTCTTAAATTTTAGCCATTCTGACAGGTGTGAAGTGATATTTCAACGTGGTTTTAATTTGTATTTCCCTGATGGTGAGTGATGTTGAGCATGTTTTCACGTGTCTGTAGGCCATCTGGATGTCTTCTTTGGAGAATTGTCTATTCATGTCTTCTGTCCATTTCTTCACTGGATTACTTGTTTTTCTGCATGTTGAGTTTTAATAAGTTCTTTATAGATTTTGGATACTAACCTTTTATCCAATACGTCATTTGCAAATATCTTCTCCCATTCCATCAGTTACCTTTTAGTTTTATTGATTGTTTCCTTCAAAAACTTATTATCTCTATGAGGTCCGAAGAATTCACTTTTGCTTTGGCTTCCTTTGCCTCCAAAGACATGTCTAGTAAGAAGTTGCTGTGGCCAAGTTCAAAGAAGTTGCTGCCTGTGTTCTCTAGGATTTTGGTGGCTTCCTGTCTTATGATTTAGGTCTCATCAATTTTGATTTTATTTTTATGTATGGTGTAAGAAACTGGTCCAGTTTTATTCCTCTGCATGTCGCTGTCCAGTTTTTCCAGCACCTTTTCTGAAGAGACTGCCTTTGCTCCATTGCATACTTTTTCTTGTTTTGTCGAAGATTAGTTGACCATACATTTGTGGGTCCATTTCTGGGTTCTCTATCTGTTCCATTGATCTATGTGTCTGTTTTTGTGCCAGTATCATACTGTCTTGACAATTATAGCCTTGCAATACAGCTTGAAGTTCAGAATTGTGATGCTTCCACCTTTGGTTTTCTTTTTCAACATTACTTTGGCTTTTTGGGGCCTTTTCTGGTTCCATACAAATTTTAGAATTGTTTGTTCTAGCTCTGTGAAGAATTCTGGTGTTATTTTGATAGTGGTTGTATTGAATGCATAGATTGCTTTGGGTAGTATTGACATTTTAACAATATTCTTCCAATCTATGAGCATGGAATGTATTTCCATTTTTTGTGTCATCTTCAATTTCTTTCATAAGCTTTGTATAGTGTTCAGAGTATATATCTTTTATCTCTTTGGTTAGGTTTATTCCTAGGTATTTTTTGGTTTTGGTGCAGTTGTAATAGGGATCAATTCCTCAATTTCTCTTTCTGCTGCTTCATATTGGTGTATACAAATACAACCAATTTCTGTATGTTGAATTTATATCCTGTGACTGCTGAATTCACTTACAAGTTCTAGCAGTTTTTTGGTGGAGTCCTTCAGGTTTTCCATGTAGATTATCTTGTCATTTGTGAAGAGTGAAAGATTGACTTTTTCATTGCCAATATGTGTGCCTTTTATTTCTTTTTGTTGTCTGATTGCTGAGGCTAGGACTTCCAGCACTATGTTGAACAATAGTGGTGAGAATGAACACCCCTGTTGGGTTCCTGCCTTAGGGGAAAAGCTCTCAGTTTTTCCCCATTGATGATGATATTGGCTGCAGGTCTTATGTATATGGTCTTTATGATGTTGAGGTATGTTCCTTCTATCCCTACTTTCTTGAGGGTTTTTATCAAGAAAAGATTCTGTATTTTGTCAAATGCTTTTTCAGCATCTATTGAGAGGATTGTATGGTTCTTATGCTTTCTTCTATTAATATGGTGTATCACATTGATTGATATGCAATTAAGCCATCCCTGCAGCCCAGGATGAATCACTCTTGATCATGGTAAATAATTCTTTTAATGTATTGTTGGATTTTATTTGCCAGTATCTTGTTGAAAAGTTTTGCATCCAGATTCATCAGGAATATTGGCCTGTAATTATTTTTAGTGGAGTCTTTGGTTTTGGAATCAAAGAAATGCTGGCTTCGTAGAGTGAGTTTGGAAGCTTTCCTTCTATTTCTATTTTTGGTACAGTTTGAGAAGAATAGGTATTAACTCTTCCTTACTTTTTTTTAATGTTTATTTATTTTTGAGACAGAGCGTGAACGGGGAGGGTCAGAGAGAGAGGGAGACACAGAATCTGAAGCAAGCTCCAGGCTCTGAGCTGTCAGCACAGAGCCTGATATGGTACTCGAACTCACGGACTGTGATACCATGACCTGAGCCGAAGTTGGACGTTTAACCGACTGAGCCACCCAGGTGCCCCTTAACTCTTCTTTAAATGTCTGAAATAATTCCCCTGGGAAACCATATGGCCCAAGACTCTTATTATGGAAAAGTTTTTTATAACTGATTCAATTTTTGCTGGTTTGGGGCCTATTAAGATTTTTTATTTCTTTCTATTTCAGTTTTAGTCGTGGGTATTTCTAGAAATTTGCCCATTTCCTCCAGACTTCCCAGTTTGTTGGCATGTAATTTTTCATGGTATTCTCTTATAATTGTTTGTTTTTCTGTGATGTTGGTTGTAATCTCCCCTCTTTCATTTATGATTGTATCTATTTGCATTTTTTTCATTTTTCTTTTGTTAGGTTTGGCTAAGGGGTTATTAATTTTGTTTATTCTTTCACAGAACCAGCATTTAGTTCACTGATCTGTTGTGCTGGTTTTGTTTGTTTCTTTGCTTTTGTTTGTTTGTGTTTCATTTTGTTTTCTTCTATACTGCTTATTTCTGCTTCAATATTTTTCCCCTTCTTCTGCTGACTTTAGGCTTTATTTGGTGATCCTTTTCTAGCTCCTTTAGGTCTAAGGTTAGGTTGCATATTTGGGACCTATCTTGCTTCTTGACATAGACATACTTTCCTCTTAAGACTGCCTTTGTTGCATCCCAAAGTGTTTGAACTACAGTATTTTCATTTTCATTTGCTTCCATATATATAAATATGGAAAACTAATTTCTTCTTTAATTTCCTAATTAGGTCTTTCATTCTATAGTTCTTAAAAATTTTAAAGATGTTCTTTAATTTTTTTTAAGTTTATTTATTTTGAGAGAGAGTGAGAGAGCAAGGGAGCAAGCAGGGAGGGACGAAGAAAGAGAGAGAGAGAGAGAGAGAGAGAGAGAGAGAGAGAGAGAGAGAAAGAATCCCAAGCTGGCTCAACACTGTAACAAACCATGAGATCATGACCTGATCTGAAATCAAGAGTCAGCAGCCTAACCAAAGTGAGCCACTGAGGTACACTGTTAGGATATTTTTTAACCTCCATGGATTTGAGGTCTTTCCACATTTTTTTTTGTGGTTGATTTCATGTTTCAGAGCATTGTGATCTGAAAATATGCATGATATGATCTCAATCTTTTTGTACCTGTTGAGGGCTGATTTGTGACTCAGAATGTGATCTATTCTGGAGAATGTTCCTTGTGCAATCAAGAAGAATATGTATTCTGCTTTAGGATGAAATGTTCTGAATATATCTGTTAAATCCATCTAAGCCAAAGTCATTGTTTCCTTGTTGGTTTTCTGCTTAGATCCATTGTTGTAAGTGAAGTATTAAAGTCTCCTGCTATTATGGCATTATTATCAATGGGTTTCTTTATGTTTGTGACTAATCCTTTATATATTTGGGTGTTATCAAGTTATCAAGTTGGGGGCATAAATAGATACAATTGTTAGATGTTCTTGATGGATAGTCCCCTTAATTATGATATAATGTCCTTCATCTCTTGTTACAGACTTTGTTTTAAAATGTAGTTTGTCTAATATAATTATGGCTACTCTGGCTTTCTTTTGACATCCATTAGTATGATAGATGAATCTCCATTCTCTTGGTTTCAATCTACAGGTATCTTTAAGTCTAAAATGAGTCTTTTGGGGCATCTGGGTGACTCATTCAGTTGAACATCTGACTCTTGATTTCGGCTCAGGTCATGATATCACATTTTGTGACATCAAGCCCCACATTGGGCTCTGTGCTTAGCCTGCTTAGGATTCTGTCTCCGACCTCTCTCTCTCAGCCTTTCTCCCCTCTCAAAGTAAGTAAATAAACTTCTAAAAAAATTTAAAAATAAAACGAGTCTCTTTAAAAATAAAATGAGTAGGCAGCATATAGATGGATCTTGGTTTTTTTATCCATCCTGATACCTTATGTATTTTTATTGGAGCATTTATATCATTTACAGTCACAGTGATTATTGAAAGATATGAATTTAGTTCCACAGTGTTATCTGTAGAGTTGGTATTTCTGGTGACGTTCTCTTGTCTTTGTAGTCTTTGTCTTTGTAGCTTTGGTCTTTTTTTTCCCCTCTACTCAGAGAGTCCCCTTAAAATTTCTTGCATGGCTGATTTAGTGGTCAAGAATTCCTTTAGTTTTTGTTTGTCTGGGAAACTCTTCATGTCTCCTTCTATTCTGAATCACAGCTTTTCTGGTTAAAGAATTCTTGGTTGTATATTTTTCTCATTCAGCATATTGAATGTTTCCTGCCACTCCCTTATGGCCTGCTAAATTTCAGTGGACAGGTGCTGCTAATCTTATTTGTCTACCCTTGTAGGCTAAGAACTTTTTGTCCCTAGCTGCTTTCAGAATTGTCTCTTTATCTTTGTATTTTGCAAGTTTACTTTTGACATGTTATGGTATTGACCTGTTTTTGTTGATTTTGAAGGGAATTTTCTTTGCCTCTTATACTTGAATGACTGTTTCTTTCCCCATATTAGGGAAGTTCTCAGCTATAATTTGTTCAAATAAAACTTCTGCCCCTTTTTCTATATCTTCATTTACTGGGACTCTTTTGGTACATACATTGTTTTGTTTCATGGAACCGTTTGTTCTCTAATCTTCCCTTGGGTCACTAAAATAATTTAAAGATTAAATTATTCAGGGTTTTTAACATATCTGATGCCCTTGTATATTCCTGATGGTTACAATACTGCTAGAAAAGTCAGTCTTAGGGTTACTGGGTGGCTCAGTAAGTTGAGCATCCAACTCTTGATTTTGGCTCAGGTCATGATCCCAGGGTCGTAGGATTGAGCTCTGAATCAGGCTCCACAGTGTGTGTGGAGCCTTTCTCCCTATCTTTCTTCCCCTCTCCTGCTCCCTCTCTCTCTGTGTAATACAAAATAAAAAGAGAAGTAAATAAAAGAAAATTTAATCTTGCAAAGGTTAATCCAGGATTGCACTTGCAATTTCCATATGACTTCCACCAGAATATTAAGGAAGAGCATTGAAAAAACCCTATCAGAATGAACACAATGCTCAAAATAAATAGTTTCTAGTTCCTGAATAAAAAGAAAACATATTAAAGAATGAATCCAGAAACAACTTTAAAAAGGTGTTGGGCTAATCTTATTTTGTATGGAAAGGTAACTTTGTGTTTTTTTGTTTGTTGTTTTGTTTTGTTTTGTTTACTTGCTTGTGGCTTTATTTAGTTAGATCCATAGGCAAGAAAAATATAATCTCAAGTTGACTCAAGCCATTAAAGATCTGGAAAACGTAGTGGTGTTAAAAGCTTTTATGTGGTGTCTAAAGGGGTGATTCATACTATAACTGTTTATCATCTATGAATCAAAAAGATCATTTGCATGTCTTCTATTTCTCACATGGTAACAAAAACAGCACTGTGATTCTAAATATTTCCTCCTTGTTCTCTTGACCTACTAAAATACAGATCTTACAATGCATGTCATAAAGTTTGCACTAGTGTCAGGTTTAGAGGAAGAGACACATGCTAGCAGTCCTAAGGAAAGATGCAACAACCCTTTCCTACTACCCTGTGGGAGAGTCTGCATTGTGTGAATTGAGGTCTCAATTCCTTGGATTCCCCACAAGAACATTCACCTAGAGATCTACTCTCAAATAAAGATAACCAGAAGGAAAGTAGAAAGCACAAAACAGTTTATTAAAATAAAGGTACACTCTCAAGGTGGGAGAGTGGTCAGATTCCAGGAGGTGGACATGTCATAGGTTGTTATGGGATTGTATATTTCTTGCATCTTTCCAGGCATTCAGGTACAGCCTGATGGAGAAAGGCTGCCATGATGTTTCCAGTAGAAACCTTGTAGGGTCAAAAACTCACCCTCCCAACCTGTTGGAGAAGTTCCCAAATGATTGGAAGCACTCCCCATTAGAGAGCACCCTACTGTACATCACAATTCTTTCTCCATCAAACAGGGGCTGTACCCCAATGCCAATGCATTACAATGAGTCTAGGGTTTACCCTGGGGCAGAGGTAGAAGAGGAGAGCACAAACTCCACATCTATGCCTCTTGATTTGTCAGCCTTAAGGTCTTAGAAACAACAGGGACAGGATGTTGTGCCCATAGGCTTTTAATATGTAGTTTATTTGTCATATTCCTTGCCTCCAGCACATGTTTCAATCATTCCCCTTCAAGGACTTGGGACTCTGCCTTGGGGCGTTCCTTCCACTGAGTATGTCTAGCTTCTGACTAACATGCATTCAGATTGCTCTACTTTTCCATCACCTCTCACCCCTGCCTTTTCCTTGTAGTCAGCATTTGATTGAATTATTTGTTCTTCTGCCAAAATTTATTTTCCTATTGGAAGCTTTTGGTGCAAAAAACAATTACTGATTATTGAGACTAATTTGATACACTTGCTTTTGGAATCCACATCACCTGCTTTTAGAGATAATTCCTTAGGATTTCTTTCTTTCTAAGGCACTAGTATAATTGATGGGTATTTTCAGGTTTCTTGGTTTTCTCAGTAAACTCTTTTTTAAATTAATTAATTAATTAATTAGTTTAGAGAGAGAGATACAGTGCTAACAGGAGAGAGGCAGAGAGAGAGAGAGAGACAGAGGGAGAATCCCAAGCAGGCTCCACACTTTCGGCACAGAGCCTGTCACGGGCTCAAACTCAGGGAACCATGAGATCGTGACCTGAGTTGAAACCAAGTGTTGGATACTTACACCAACTGAGCCGCCCAGATGCCCTGTTTTTGTTGTTGTTGTTGTTTGTTGTTTTTTTGTGATTTTTTCAGTAAACTCTACCAATACCCATTCTACTCATGCTTGAAAGTTATTTTTCTAAAATATCTATATAGTCATGTTATGATCCTGATAAAGCTTCTCATGTCTCCTTATTGCCTTCAGATAAAGTTCATATCCAATTGCATGACATGCAAGCCCTTTAATTGTTCCAAAATTACCTACGTGAATTATCGAAAAGTTTAGACTATAGAGGCAGATGAACCACATAGGTTAACATATGCTTTGCCACTAAACTATGGCAATTTACTTATTCCTTCCAAAATTTGGTTCATTCCACCGTAAAACATGAAGATTATATATGATAAGGAATACAGAGTTTCTACATAACACAGTGCCTGCCACCAAGGAAGCACCAAAGTAAAGAACAACAAAGTTTGTTTCTACTTCCCCATCTCCTGTTTCTCAGAAAATATTATCTTAAGGGTCTGACTTTGGCTTAGTCATTATCTTAAGGTTAGTGGGTTCGAGCCCCGTGTCAGGCTCTGTGCTGACAGTTTGGAGCCTGAAGCCTGCTTCAGATTCTGTGTCTCCCTCTCTTTCTGCCCTTCCCTTGCTTGCACTCTGCCTCTGTCTCTCTCAAAAATAAATAAAACATTAAAAAATATGGTTTTAAAAGAAAATCTTATCAACTACACAGAGACAGAGATCCTGCCACCGTCACCTTCTATGTCGGAGCAGCTACACTGCACAGCCATAGGGATGTTCTTCAAACTGAAGTCAATGTGAATTGCACCCTCTGGAGATGTGAAAAGACCATGTCACATTATGTGGTGGTCTTACTCATTGTCCAGAGCTGAGGGCTCCCTTGTTGGTTGGTTGAGAGAGTAATGAAACAAACTGAATTTCTCAGAAGTTGAAAGGTTTATACATTAAAAATATATACATTATTGTGATTCTTCATTTCTGGGCTAAGTGGTTACTTCCACTTGTATCCTTTAACTCCAAATGAATGCTGAAACCGTGCTGCGTTTAGAAAGGATAATTGGTTATTAGCATATTAGGGATGGAAATGTTAAATACAGAGTCTGACAGCAATGAAATTAGGGACAATACTAAAGCAGAGTTATACGGACTATAGCTAATAAATGATATGTACCATATCTAGTTTATAAATAATATCTTTTACTTCTAGCAGACTGAGTTGTACAGTGAAGGTAGAATAAGGGAAGACTACAGGAAGTGATGCAAGTTTTGGTGAAATTTAATTTGGCAGTGGGCTGGTAATTCTTGTTTCAGGATCTTTTTTTTGTGTGGCATTTCCCTTGGCAATCAAGCAATTACATAAATTCTTATTCTTCTTATTCTTATACCCATATAACTCATAGACACTTGATTGTAAATTATATTAATTCAGTATATATTCAGCAAATCCTATGCACCAAGTATAGTGGTCTTCACTAGGTATGTGGTAGTGAGCAAGATGGTGGCTCTGCCCACAAGACACTAATGCCCACAAGCCTAATGAAGGGCACAGATAATTAGAGGAGATTAACTAGGGTAAATACAAGGTGCAAGGAAAATGTGTCCACTTCTGAAAGAATTTTAGAAATGATTTAGTACAACTATCTACTTAATTATGAATACAAAATTATGATTTCACTGACTGTTGTTTGGATTTGGATCAAAAACCCTCTTCAGTGAATCTTGGATAACTAGTCATCCAGTGTCTTTTGACAGAAAGAAATTCATTTCAGTGAGAAGTATTTGGAAAAAAGTAAGTAAAAACAAACAAACAAACAAACAAACAACAACAACAAATATATATATATATATATACATGGAAAATATACAATAACAATAAGATTTTAGAAATTTTAGAAGTGAAAAACAATGCATTTAAATGTTAGTGGTAATATTAACATTTTACAGCAGTTCACGTGCTTGCTGCCATATCCATCAAATGACTCTAGTGTTATAATAAAAAAAGCAAGCTTCTAGAGCTTAAAACTTGGCACTTCCAGAACATGAACAATGTATAGAATCCTCCTTAGCCTCAGAATCCATGCCTGAAAAGGGGCACAATAATGCTTACATAATTGAGTTGTGGAGAGGATTAAATAAGATAATGATGAAAAAGTACCTTGTTGTATGTATGATACATTTAAAGAAGTCAATCAAATCAGCTTAAAAGAAATTGCTATTTAACTGGTAATTGTCGGGTCTTATAGTTACATAAGAAAACATAGGCAAGACAGAACTTTCCTCCATTAAAAAAATTCTGATAGTATTTTTCATTTCCAATTTGAATTTTATCCTCACAGGGACAAAACATTATTGGGCAATTCTCACTCTTCCTGCAATTTCTTACCCATTTAAAAGTAAGCCCTGCTTGTAAATTTCTCTAATATGGAAATGTAGCTTTGGGACCCATGGACAAGACTCCTCTTTCAGATCCCTCCTCATTCTTTCTTATCTCTCTTCTTTATTGCATTAAAACTGTAATTGATTATTTTTGTCAGAAAGATTCTTTCTATCAGAAAGAGCACTCAAAAGTAGCATAGAAGCAGTTTTCTTTTACAGCCACGTTATGATCCCAGCTGTATATTATTCATTGAAATTTTTCTCCTAGTAAATGTTCAAAGCATGCCTACTATGCATTAGGCACTGTTTCAAGCTCTGGGGACCTTAGGGTAAACAAAATATCAGATCCCTTAACAGAGTTTATGTAGTACTGAGTATAGAGGACACTTCCAGGCAAATAGGCTTGAGCAACAGAATGTAGAAAAGGCCCACAGTAACCACCCACCTGGCAGAATACAGTCAGACCCATCAGGCGACCCACCTCAAAATATCCCTAGGCTGTAACTGACCAATGGGGTACTCACAGGTAGGCACAGTTACCAAGAACAGGAAGATTCCATACGTCACCTCTTCTTCCTGCTTTAAAAACAGCCCCCTCCTACTACCTCCTTGCAGATAGCCTCTTCTCTGCTGTCCTGTGCACCACTCCCTTGGGGTGTATTCCATAAACATTTATCTCCTTTGTTCTGCTGCAGGTGAATTCTTTCACCTCCTGTGTCACCAACTTCTACCCTATCATCACCCCACATTTGGAGGCCCCCATCTGATTGAGAGAGACCCCATTTAGACACCACACTGAGGAATAGAAATGAAATAAATAATTAGGATGAAGTTTCTAACAATAAATAATTTTAACATTAATTCAATGACCAATGCTCTAATTTCACTTTAAAGAAGCTACCAAGGGAACTGGAAGGCGAAGACTGTATTCTGTATATACTGATGGTTGAGGGAAGTTGTAGGAACAGGAGCAGAAGAATCTTCCCTCCTTCTTGCAAGTAGCTACCTTTGAAACTCCCTAAATGGAACTGATTTCATATAAAAAAAATTCTAGTATGGGGGCGCCAGGGTGGCTCAGTTGGTTAAGCATCTGACTTCAGCTCAGGTCATGATTTCACGCTCTGTGAGTTCAAGCCCGGTATTGGGCTCTGTGCTGTCAGTTCAGGGCCTGGACCCTTCTTCGGATTCTGTGTCTCTCTCTATCTCTTCCCCTCCCCCACTCATGCTCTGTCTCTCAAAATATGAATAAACGTTAAAAAATAAAAAAAAAATCTAGTATGTTTAAATTTCTAAATAATGTTCATTGTAGTATATGATTTTAACTTATGACTATGTTAGGGTGTGAAAATAATTTGCCATTTTTATGATTGACTTTTTCCCATTTCTGAGTGATAGTGCATTGCATGTTTCAGGATTTTATAAGCTTTATAAATACACATTTTGGTGAAATTTCTGTAAGATTTTCTTAGTCCAGTAAAATCAACTTAAATGCACTCTGTTTTGCAAGTCTAAATTAGACATTTGAATAAATCTTTTGCTTTCTCCAAATTCAAAATACTCCCTTATTTACTTTGCCTTTTAGAGATATGGCTTTTAGTGGAAAGAGTAGCTGTCTTATAAATCTTGCAAATAAATCTAAAATTTATCATAGATTTTACATACATCACAAATTTCCAGAGTCAAATTTTGTGGTAATAATGTTGTCCTGAAAAGAGCTGCAGCTGTCTATTCAGGTGTGTTTAATCTCTACTTGATAGGAATAATTACCATCTACCCTCAGTAGGTAATTGCCTTTTGATTGGGGTCATCAGTGTAATCAAGACAGTGAGAGGTGGTAATCTGGAGTGGGATCTTGAACAGAAATTTGAAAGGATATCAAGAAAGAAAAGATTTAATTTATTTATAATATTTTACTCTGCAGTAATAATGTAAATAAAAGTCATCAAAATCACCATAATATATAGCCTAAGTTAATTAGTTTGATAGCTTTTTTTTTTAATTAAAAAACTAAATGTTTCTTAAACATTTGATTAGGATCATTAACACATTTATATGCATGACAGTGTATTCTGTAATTTAGTTTACAAATATTTATTGCACACATATCGTATAAAAGGGGTACTATTCTAGGTACTGGGCTACATAGAGATGAGGAAAAAAATTAAGAATACTTCCGTCCTAACAGAGTTCACATTCTGAGGATTGAAAAACAAAGCAAAATATATTTATAATTTTGATGTTTAGGAGCAGAGAAAATTTAACAACAAAGGGAAAGGAGAAGTTTTTTTTTTATAAATAGAACAATGAAAAATCTTCGATAAGTTGACAATTTTTTTTTTTTTAGGTAAATGAGACTCATCGTGGGGATGAGTTTGCCTGCAGAGAAAACAGAAGTTTTAAGTGTTTCAAGTGTTTAAGGAATTTAAAGGATGCTGGTACTCTGGTGTCTCAGAGTAGTGTGAGCAAAGGACGTTTTAGATTTTTGCAGATTAACGAGTGAATCCCCCTACACTTCCAAATTAGGACTTGAAAATGTTGGGAAAATACAACTAAAAATAAAATATTTTCCCAACCCAGGAAGTATCTCCACAAAGGCAGTAGAGAGAGAAAACATTTTTATTATTGAATAAACATTAAACTAGAATATGATTTTGCATCATAGGTAGCCAGCTAGGAGATTGTAAAGGCAGAAAGGAACACCATTACTTATAGCCAATATATACAACTCATTATATAACAAGTTTTCAAGATAAACAATAACTAGTCCTCATGTAAGACGACTTGACAGCACCTTTTGTCATACATAGTTCTTTCTTACTAGTAATGCTGGTAATCATCTGTGTTACTGGTTTTATCCAGGGGAAAATCAAACTTCTACCTTTATGACAGTAGGAAATTTTGCAACCTGGAACAATGTGCCCACTGAAGTTAGGTTCCTTCCCTCCCACAGAAACGGAGTTAAGGTGACTGCATTCCTTGATATTTATATTTCAAAGAGATGGCTCCCAGGTCCAGGAGAAAGATCTTCCCAGGTCATAAAGCTGACAAAATCTTCTTTAGTTTCTAAAACGATTCATATGCACTTTAAAGAGAAGGAGAAAGTATCACCATTTTCAAGTTTTCTAAGGTAAGTGTTCTAATGAAAAGTGAGGAGAAGGAAATCTCTTCCTTTATTTTCAATAGGGGATCAAGCCTCTTATTTTTCACTGGTATTGGTCCTTACACAAGAAATACATCTGTGCTTTTCAAACTTTAATGTGCATGTAAATTATCTGGTGTTCTTTTTTAAATGCAGATTCATTTTTAATAGATGTGCCCTGGGATCTGAATGTGAACACCTTAACAAGCTCCCCAGTGATTCCAGTGCTGCTAGTCAGAGAACACACTCAGTGGCAAGGTTAGATATGGGGCTAAGACAGACAATAAGAGATCAGTGACTAGGATCAGGGTGTGGATAGATGGGGAGGATCAGGTCACGTAGAGTCTTGTAGATCACTTAGAGGACTTTCTGTCTGAGTGAGATTCAAACTTTAGAGTATTTAAACAGAAGAAAACCATGTTCTTGTATGGATTTTAAGGGATCAGTCTGGCTGCAGCATGGAAGATAGACTATAGGGAGACAAAGCATGATTAAAGGCGATACTGCAATGCTACAAGTGAGAGTGGATTGTGGCTAAGCCCAGGTGATGATGGAGGTGCTAAAATCTGGTATAAGTCTGGATAGATGATGTGGGATATAAGAGAAAGAAGGAAGTCAAGAGTGCTCACAAGGATTTTAGTCTGAGAAGCTCAAAACTACATGTGCCATTTATTTCCCTCATGGGAAAAAAAAAAAAAACAACAACAAGCAGAAGGAACACATTTGGAGGAGAAAATCAAGAGATATATAATAAAAGATGGATATAGGTTTTGGGTCTCTCTAGTTTGTCTTTAGATAATATCAGCTGCACAAATACAGAAGAGAGTAACTGGATCAAGGATTTCACCAGAGACGGAGCTCAGTAGAGGGGAAAAGGAAGGAATATATTGAGAATGTAAACAAGGGAGAATTTGTACAAAGAGCCATATTACCTAAATTGTGTGTGGACAAAATTAGAACAAGAGAAGGAGGAGAGTAAAACGTTGCTAAGATCTTTGCTGGAATCTGGTACTAAAATGGGTGAGTCAGAAAATAAAAGGTGGAGGTCGGAGAATGGCATCTGTAAAATTGCTAGGAGGAAATGAATGTGGTTCTGGGTAATGACATGATAATGTAATATAGAGTAGTTGTCCAAAATTTGGTAGGTAGCTAGCTAGATCATTAGAGCAAAGGAGGTTATGGGACTGAGGGGCAAAGCTATTGGAACAATCGCTACCTTGAAAGTCATATCACTAAGGTTTCCGGATTCCCCTGGGAGTGAGGAGGCAGTAGCTAGATGTTGAATATCCAAAGAATGAAGGTAATGTCTCCAGAGCTATAAATGACTACCAGAGGGAAGTTTAGTAGGCAGTGTAAATTGATGGCTTAACCTTCATTCAAAGCTGGGATTTTTAGAGGATAGGAGGCTAAAGTTCTAGAAGCAAGCAACAAGGGGCAAAGAGGAAATTTAATCCTCAGCCCAGTGCTCTGAAGAGTATTGTAGGGGAAACATGACCACTTGAGAATGCAACAGGGAAAGCAAAATCTGTGGGGAAAATAAAGTTTTATTTAGAACAAGTAGGTGAAGGGGAGGCTTAAAAAAGATATTGAAAATGTAAGTAATCTTATTAATGATTGGCTGACTTAAAATATACAGAAGAAAGTCAATGATTATAATTGTAATTATAACTTATTTGGTAAAATATAAAATGTGTGCTGTGTGTGTTTGTGCATGTTAAACTTTGACTTTCAGATTCCATTATCATTATGATCATATTGTTTAATGCAAATCAGATTGTGTTCACATCCATAATGATATGCTTAGTATTAAAGATATTTATTTTTTATTTTGTTTCAAAATATGGAAAGGTCCTCACATTAATCTCTAATCTTGTCTGATAGGTATTCTTTAATTAAAGTTTTGCTAAAGTCATCAAATCTAATATTTGACCTTTAATGACTACCATTATTAAATAGAATGGTATAATAATGTTCAAGACACTAAAAAGAGACTTTTCCATCCTGTATAATTCTTAAGATTTTAGCAAATAATATGATTGAATTCAATTTATCCAGGCAAGTTGATAGATACCAAAAACATGTGATTTATGAAATAGGTGTTTTCTTGAAGTAATATTTAAAAGGAAGGGGGGGAGGGTCAAAACCTGAGTATTGCTTATATATCCCCCTATGCTTAATGGCACAGGGATGTTCTTATTTTATAACTTATCTAAAACAGATTGTATCTTACTGTTTCATAAGGCTAAAAAACTGAACTGAAAGTCTGTTTCAGAAAGCAGGGAAGCAAATCAAATACAACTTGTCAGAAGTTACTATTATCATTACCACTATTGTTTGTCATAGGTATAATAGGTATACCTGTCAAGAGGTATAATGTGCTCAGTGCATACCTATTGTAAAGTTCCAAACCTAGACATAAACAATGTTGGGCAAGGGGGAAAATGGTTTTATTTGTTTTATCCTTTAATTAGCTCATTAAAGAAGGGTATGAATGAAGCAGGATTAGGAGTATATGGTGATTTGGCTCCATAGCCTTGATTTCCTCTCCAATGTTAGAAAAAAATTTCTAAAAAATATATTTTGATACAATGTCATTGTCATATTTGTCATCCAGCATTTTACTGATAAAACAGTAGATTGCATTCATCCTTTTGGAAATATTTTGCCATTTCTAAAATGATGTATGGAAACTGTCTATATCCCATGTTAAGTTAGCATAGTAAATCTGCTTTAGTCTAGGGAACTAAGGTTGGAGGTTTTGTTTTATGAAACAGTGTACATAGTATATTGTATATTGTATATTGCAGGTAAAGTTAAATCATTTAAATCATTCCCTCTGGTTCTACAAAACAGAAAGTAAGATGTATAGCTTTTAATTTTCTCTGCTGTGCTCAGAAGTCTTCACCATAATCCAAGTTTTCTCACACCTTTTGAAGTCTGTGTTAAGAAATAGATAGCATAAGGGACATTTATTTCAACATAGGGCATACTTCTCTAATTAGAATCATTTTTAATACTTGGTTTTTACCAATAGTAACTTTTAAACTCTACTGATAGTAACTGGAGAGATAAAGTGACTTGTCTTTAACATCTGTGTTTGTTCTTGTTGTTAATTTTCAGAAGCCTGTTCCTATATAACAGGTGTCCCAAAATTGCTGTGGAAATGGTGTACACATTTGCAAAGGCTTTATTTACACTAGGCATGTTGTTTTGACAATTTATGATAAATTTATTAATTGAAATGAATACCATCCCCTCCTTTTTTCATCAAACACAGTAATTGAGAATATTTGGTATATACTATTTAAAATTTAATCTCATTGAATTTCAGGACCACAGTTAGTATATCTCTTAAAACAGAATATAATCTCAACCATGTAGTCAAAATGCTTGAGTGTGATATGGCTTAGATCTAAATAAACTTGATACAATTGATTCTAGATTATCTTTAAAATCGATGTCATCTTTGAATGTTTGAAATGATGCTTATAGAGACAATATTGCAATGTGGTATTGGAAAGACTAATATTGTTTTCATTGTATGAAAGTTTGACAACTCTCCCATGATATGAGTCAAAATGCCTATTTTTTCTTAACAATATTCATAATTATTATTTTTGCACATGCTTATTTTGCTGGTCTATTTATGTACATTGTCTCTATATTTACAGCAACCCCACATAATTGTCATCCTTTCATAGATGAGAAGTACATTTGTCAAGGTAGCATAGATTTGCCATGTTAATAAGCAATTTAAAGGGGTACCTGGGTGGCTCAGTCGGTTAAGTGTCTGACTTCAGCCAGGTCATGATCTCGTGGTTCGTTAGTTTGAGCCCTACGTCAGGCTCTGTGCTGACAGCTCAGAGCCTGGAGACTGCTTCAGATTCTGTGTCTCCCTCTCTCTGCCACTACCCATTTATCCTCTGTCTGTCTCTCTCTCAAAAAAAAAAAATGAATAAATATTAAAAATTAAAAAAAAGTGATTTAAGGATAATAAAAGTTTACTTCTTGCTCAAAATTCTGCTGTGGTCTAGGTGACTTATAAACTACTACTCATGAGGTAATTCAAGTAGTAAATCTTCTGGGATTTGGTGGTTTTACTCTCTCAACAGGAGGCCTCCACAATAGCAATAATGGTGAAAAGAATATACAAAGACCTCACATGGAAACTCACACCTAATCTCTTTGTGCTTCAACCTAGAGATAAAAACTTCTGCAATTTGCAACATTGCCCATACTTCTTCATATGGATTTATTTAACTGGAAATGGGACTGGAAATGCTAGAGAAAACATGAAATATTTTGTGAGTACATTATTTACTCTGACAAATGGGAAGAACGCTGTCTCATATCGATCAAATAACTTGTCTTTAGTGTATAACCAATAGAATGCAGTGCTTGGCATAAAGCCAATTCTGCTACCAAACCTACACTATTTATTGTATATTGGGGTACCTTCCTTTATTGGGAAATAAAACACACAGAGAAGCTTGAATGGTCATTTATGCTCATGTTATTGGCATGTACATATAGGCAATGAAATTATCTATGAGGACATGTAAAGGAAGTTAAAGTATTTCTGTGTCTGTGTGTGTCACAGAAATATTCAAAATTACAGTGCAAGATTTTTATAATTATTAGGAAAAAAAGTGAAATTTGAACTTAAAACAACTCATCATTTCATCAAATTTTTATAGATACTTCAGGGTTGAACATGTTCTCTAAGATTTTGTAATCCAACTAATACATGAACTCCTTCTATAACAATACTACCAAAGTCCAGGAGTCAGAGACTCGATTTGAATCCTAATTGACTGTAATGGTGGCAGTCATTTTGATTACTACATATGAATAAGTGGAGACCCAGAGAGATTTTATTATTTGTGTTGAGATTCACAAGGAGATTGGTAGGACATTATGGTCTTTGCTGTAACTGTGCTTGAGTGTCCTGGCCACTAATTAGTTTCCTGACATCTTGCGCAGCTTATTTTACTTTTCTTAGTCACTCCACAATATTTGTTCAGGATGTTATGCTAAGGTACATTTTTTCCATCTTGTATCTATTTTTTTTATAGTGATTGGTATTCTTCTCATGATTGTGTTTCTCACTGGCAAATATCACCTGGCTAGACTTAGCTGATGTAGGTCATTGGGTCCATTATCTGAAAAACTTTTCTGACAATATGCCTCTTCCTTATTAATGAAGGCGATATTAATATTTACAGAGTACTCACACATTCAACATTTTATTATCTCCTCACAATAATCCTTATTGTGACTGAGTCTTGATTTCAGCTCAGGTCATGATATGGTGGTAAATCAAACCCCATGTTGGACTCTGTGCTGAGCACGGAGCCTGCTTGAAATTCTCTCTTTCTCCTTCTCTCCCTCTTTCTGCTTCCTCTCTCTCTCTCTCTCTCTCTTTCAGTAAAAAATAATAATAATCCTCCTAACAGTTCCCTTCACCCCCTCTGTTTTCCTCCCACTTCACTAGTCACTCACTTTTTCTTCTTTGAAAGCTCTTCTTCACTTACTCAACTTCTAGATGTTTGAATATCTGAATACTTCATCCTGGGCTCCCTTTTCATTTCTATTTATAACCTCTCCCTAACAGATTTTCTCTATCTCCAGGGTGTTAATTCCATTGATACGCTAGAGACTTCCAAATTTGCTTCTTTAGTACTCATCTGTCCACTGAGTTCACTTCCTACACTCAGCTTCTTATTCAATTTTGGATTTTGGGTGCCTAATAGGTATCTCATAATTACAATGTCCAAAAGTGAAGCTTGAGTTTTCCCTCTAAACATTTCACAAATTCTTTAGGTAGGTAATTGAAAATAAAAATTTTCATAGGTTACATACTCCCAGAAATCTAGTACTTAACATGACAAAGACTAGTGACTCTTAGCATGCTAGATGAATGTTAGTGATCTTCAATGATAAAAATATGTGATTTTGTTAAAGTCACAAAGCTAGCAAAGGGGATATGGGAATTCCAGGTGGGTTTGTAGCTGTGTGTTTCTAAGATGGTTCTTCCCTTACATAATCATTTAAAATTGGATTTCATACATTATTATCTTTAATAAATACATGTTTTATGATAAAGTTAATTGTGAAAACTAATTCAAAATATTCTGATTAAACTGCATAAAATCAACTGTAACATCAATAATATAAAATGTTTAAGCACTATTTTTCATTTTATATAGCTTTTTCATAAAACTGATAATAAAGTATACCCAAAGGAATGAATTTAAAAAATTATAATCCTACAGAAAATTACAAAATCTCCCAAATTTCTATCACTGTGAGGCAATCACAGTTTATTTTCTACTTTACTTTCTTGCTTATTTTTTACTTACTTTTCTCTATTTTTTACAGATGAGATAATGTTTGTTATACAGTATGGCATTAGGCATTATGTTTTTGCTGCGTAACATAAGTGTTTATATGTTTATAAATAGTCATTTTTGTGCTACATTAAATTAACAAGTAGGATTTAGTTATGTTAGAAGATTAATAATCAACAAAAATGATTTATTTTCGGTCCCCTTTAGATATACCTCAACTTCAAAAATTCTAGTTGATTCAATAAACATTTAACGAAAAATAATGAAATTACTAAATAATAATTTATTTCATATTTCAGGACTTTTTTGTAAAATGAAAATTTTGAATAATAAATGAGTACATTCATTGATATTCACTATAGGTTTGAATCTACTATAAAGAAGTATTAATATTTACCAGTTAAGATGCTAAACTAGAAAGGGAATGTGTCACATGCTTAAAGTCTGATAGGCAGTAATTGCTGGACAAGAGTTGGGACCTGGCACTCTGACTTCAGAAGCTGGGCTCCTATTCCATGTCCCCTAAAGGATCCTCAAATATCTTCTCACTTTTATTTTCCTTTATTTTTCCTCCTATTCTCTCCATCTCCCTCTCCTCTTTTGCTCTCACATACACACAAATATAACTTTTAAAAATTAATTTCATTTATTCATTTCTGAGCATATTATACATTACCATGCTTTAAAATCAAAATATTTAAAAATATATATTCTGCTATATTTTCTTTTGAAACTCTGATTCCTTGTCCATTGAGACTCCACACTCAATGTTATAGTTAACTGCTCATTAATTTATATAGATCAATCCAGAATTAATATGGTATATAAATAAATATATATGTATAATAAATAGATAATAGATAAATATAAATGTATAATAAAATATATAAATAAAAATATACATAATGCTTCTAACATTTGTTATACTAAATCAATATTATACATTTACTCTTATGTTTGAGGTCTATGACATCTCTTAAGCACCATGTCAAAATATAGTGTGTGAGTGCATTTTTTTAAAATTAAAAAATATATAGGGGCATCTGGGTGGCTTAGTCGGTTAAGTGTCCAGCTTTGGCTCAGGTCATGATCACAGTCATTGGATTTGAACCCCATGTCGGGCTCTATGCTGACAGTTTGCAGCCTGAAGCCTGCTTCAGATTCTGTGTCTCCCCCTCTTTCTGCTCCTCCCCACATATGTCTCTATCTCTCTGTCTCAAAAGTAAATAAATGTCAAAAATATATATATATATATTGTGGCATTGATATATAACATTTATTATTTTTAGGTGCAAAACATAATGATTCTATATTGCATGTATATACTGCAAATGATAACCATAACAGTCTAGTTACCATATGTCATACAATTACAACTTTTTTTCTTATGAGAACTCTTCAAATTTAATCTCTTAGCAACTTTCAAATATGCAATACAGTATTATTAACTATAGTTACCCTGTGACTATGCATGAGTTATTTATTTTATAACTGGAGGTTTGTACCTTTTGACCCTCTTCACTTATCCTGCCAATCACCACTCCCCTTCCCACCAGTAACCACCAATTGATTTTTGTTTCTATGAGCTCGCTTTTTGGTTGAGCTTTTTGTCTCTATGAGCTCGCTTTTTGTTTGTTTTTTATTTCTTTATTGTTTTGGTTCCATGTATATATGCCCATCAATGGATACTTAGAAGACATACAGATGGCCAAAAGCCACATGGAAGGATGCTCAAAATCACCAATCATCAGAGAAATCCAAACCCAAACCACAACAGCCCATCACCTCACAGCAGCCAAAATGACTAGCATTGAAAAGACAAGAAACAAGTTTCGGCAAGCATGTGGAGCAAAGGGAACACCTGTGCACTGCTGACAACAATGTAAACCAACACAACCACTATGAAAAACACCATGCAGGTCCCTCAAAAAATAAAAAACAAAACTACCATATGATCTAGCAATTCTATCCCTGGGAATCCATCTGAAGAAAATGAAAACACTGTGAGGTCTTAACTGTATTGAAACTCCACAGAACCAACGATAGGTAGTGAAGCAATGATAGGTAATGGACAATATAAGCAATAAACATATGCATCATAAGTTAAATAATTCATAAAATAATTAAGGATTGTAATATGCACTATGAAATACAAATATATATAGGAAATGGGATAGATGGTGATAGGATAGATGTCTGTATTTTTCATGGAGTAACTTAAATGATACGAAAGATTGGACACATAACATTTGCATAAAGTATATCCAAGGGGGAGAGATTACCTGCATTAAGAGTCCAAAGTCCAAAACAAGTTCTATGAACTCAAGAAACTAAAATACCGGTATGGCTATAGCAAAGAATGTTGCAAGAGAAGAGATGAAATCAGGAGTCAGGTTAGAGCTAGCTCATGCAGATGTAAGTGGAGATGTAAGGTCTGAATATGCACCTTCAATTTATAGAAATGTTAAGATAAAATTTTAGGGTCTCAATATATAAATATACCTGTTTGTGCCAAATATTTAACATGTAGTAACATCATATATTTGTATCTAAATTTAAATATGTGTTCATATATATTTAGGTATACATAAGATATATGCATCTTGCTCCTGTCCAACAGTTAAGATTTTAAAATCAAAGCATACTACAAAATACACTAGCATTTGGAATAGAATTTTTAAAATACACAAAATATCTCAATCAATGCAGATGTGGGTAGAATGAAAAATAAAATATATATAACAATGTAGATAATTCAAATAAATTAGAAAAATAACAAATGTTAGGGCATTAAAATGATTGAATACAACAAGGAATGTATTCATTTATTCATGGTTATGCTGAGGATCTAATTCTCTTCAACATATTTCCTTCAGTTAAAAAAAAAGTTTCCACATTTTCCCCCGTAACTTTTAATAAATGAGGATAATTACATCTAGAAGTGATTCATCTTGATAAGTGCTCTTATAAATTACAGCAGATAATTTTTAGTGAATTAGGTTTATTGGGAGACTGCTGAGTTAAAAGAGCTATGTTTTTCTGTTGAAATTCCTTATCAAGTTAATGACTTCTTGTGCAACTAAAATGACAACTGAAATTATTGCTAACATTTAAAATCTAAACTGTTTTGTTTGAACATAAAACACAATTTCTTATTTCCTTGGTTTGGACCCCTATAACTGAGAAATCTATGTATTTAAAAATATTATTAAGGAAATATTTGTATACCATTACACCTAACACGAGTAGGCAACTTAGTTTTGCTGATCCACTGTGCTTCCTCCATAGATGTTCACAGCTGCTTGTCATAGACCTGTTTGGTCAAATAACTCACTACTTTGGCTGGATTATTTAAACCTACAAATTTAATCTTCTTTTCTGCCTCCTTCATATTTTGTAAAGTGAAGTGAGAATCTTGGGAAGATCAAGAAAAAGGAGAAAAACTTGGAGAAGCAAATTTGGGAGTAGGATGGCCTAGATATGTCTAGACCTGGAAATCGTATTCCATTGGCTAGAGTTTGATCACATGATCATCACAACTAATTGCAAAGGAGGCTGGAAAATGTAGTTAGCTATGGGCTCAAAGGGAGAGAGAAAGAGAGAGAGAGAGAGAGAGAGAGAATGCAGATTATGGTGAATCACTTGTAGCCTCTCGTACTACCTAGGTAAATATTATGGTACAGCAAGTAAGGAAGTATTTTGTATTTGAGAAGTTATTCTAAGTTGTGTAACCCTTGTACTTTCTTTTTGACAATCAATCTATAAATGGTGTTTTTTACTGCTTCTCCCAAAAGGGCATCAAAATGGAGAGTAGCTTCCAGTTAGATCAACTCAGTCTAGTTATTTTTTTTTTAACATCTTTTAAACACTTATGTGTGGAGCCTGCTTCTTAATTTTTTTTAACCAGAACTTTATACAAAAAATAAAATGAACTCTAGCATCAAGCAAAGTTGAGTTTGTCCTAATCTTTGAGTAGGCTTCCCTAGAACCTTCTAGCAGATGTCAACTATGAAGCTCTTACACGAATGTGTAGTATCTAATATTGTCTCTTACTTCTTTCACTGGATATGTGAATAATTTTCTGGTATAGCCCATAATTTTTCCAGCTTGAAACTGCCAAATTGTCAGCCCCTGTTTAAAGGGCACTTTAAACTAACATCTTCCTATTGCCACTGCTAATTGGATTCAGGTGAGCCAAAGTAACATATCAGAGCTTGACACAAAATGTGAGTTGAGTCACTCAGAGTGTCTTCTCAAGAAATTAAATTGTAACGTTTAGAGCAAATCAAACAATTGAGTATCAGCAGAAGAAATCTTGACTACATTAGCAACTATGAAACACTGATAATTTTACATCTTGACTCAGAACTCTGAATTATTTTATGCATTGCCAGGAAAAGACTGAAATATTTTTTAAAAAATTATTTTTGAGATACTGAGAGAGACAGAGCATGAGTGGGGAAGGGGCAAAGAGAAAGGAAGACACAGAATCCAAAGCTGGCTCCATCTCAGCACAGAGTTCGACATGAGGCTTGAACTCATGAACCACAAGATCATGACCTGAGCTGAAGTCTGATGCCTAACCAACTGAGCCACCCAGGCACCCTAAGGCTAAGATCTTTAAAGTCCTTTTTAATTTCTTTTGAAAGCTGACCCCGCATACTTTTCCATAAATACCCCACCCAAATGGATTATCAAACTGAGCTTTGGTCTAGCTGGTCCTTACTTTTCTTTCTGGTTGGAGTGAGGAGCTGATTTCAGGAAAATACTCTGTGCTATCTCTCCATCAAATTGTAGGTCAGCTACCTATCTCCTCTAGAATTATTACCTGATCATCCTAGGTAGAACATGTCTCCTTTGATGACATTTTCACATTTTCTTCTTTTTTAAGTTAGTTATGTGCATGCCTTGCTAGCCTTGTTCTGTGGCAAGTTTTGAACTCATTTAGGCTACTCATAGCTGTTGGGGTTATTGTTTAAGTATACCCATGTCAGAATTTTTGTGAATATTATTGGGGCAAAGCTCAATGGGTTCCTCTATTTTTCCCTTTTACTTCAATCTCTATTATTTGATGTGATGCTGTTAGTGTGTGCTTATGTGTACTTATTATATGACTATGATACCTAAAATAAAGGATAGGCTAGAGATATTCATTATCATTTTTTTATTTGTAAAATTTAAAATTTAGTTTCTTCCCTTTTACCTATCCCTACTCTTTTTTTAGGTTTATTTATTTATTTTGAGAGAGACAGAGACAGAATGAGTGGGGGAAGGGCAGAGAGAGAGAGAACCCCAAGCAGGTTCTGCACTGTCAGCATAGAGCCTGGCATGGAGCTCAAATCCATAAAACCTGAGATCATGACCTGAGCCGAAACCAAGGGTTGGACACTTAACCAACTGAGCCACTCAGGTGCCCCCTACCTATTCCTACTCTTAGGAAAGGAAAGAAGGAAAGGAAAGGAAAGGAAAGGAAAGGAAAGGAAAGGAAAGGAAAGGAAAGGAAAGGAAAGATAAAAAAGCAAACTCCTGCATTTCAAACCTCTATAGTAAAGGAAAAAAGGAAGCAGAAGAAAGATAATGTAACAAGTAGTGATGAAAAATCATTGGCTGGAGACCAAGTCTGTGAACCAAGTAGTATAATCATGACTTCTTGAGATTGGTCAGAAGTTGAGGTGGCAGGAAAGGCAACATTCCTAGGAAGTGGTTCACCAGTCTTACATATGTCTCATTGTCTATATAAAATGTTAAGACTTCTCCCAAATTTTATTCCTTAATAGTGTCTAAGACTGTGCCACAAATACAGTAAATGTTCAAAAATAGTTGAATGAACTGTTAAAATGATTCATAAAGGAATTAATGTACAAGTGTGAAAGTAAAAAATGTAAATAAAAAAAAGTAGACACAGGTAATAAATGGGAAAAAAGAAAGGTGATGATTAGGGTCCCTAGTAACTTTTGGGACCAAAAAAAGTCTCATCTCCTCATCAAAATGCTCAAATGAAAACATGGAAATATTTACTTGAACCTAACACAGGTGGATCTGAATTACAAGTTATTAAAGAAAGATTAACTGCTAACCTTTTCCTGTTTTACCTCAGTATGCAATTGTGGTGAACTATTCAAAAAGATACTGCATAATCTCAAGCAAATTGTTGTTATTGACACTTTATTATGTAAATATTTAAAAACTGACAAGTCAGTTTTTGCTGACAGTCAAAATCAGAACGCCAAGATAAACACAAATAGATGTCACTTCTCATTTGTAAGAGACTTGACAATTATAAATTTATAAAATGGGAATTTGTTCTTCCCATTACAGTTTATGTTTATTTATTCATGTAGTATACATACAGAAAGTTTATGAGTGAGCTCCACATAGATTAAAAAATTAGAAAAAGGATAATATTAGGTGGTTTTCTAGGAAGTGGGACATTATCTGGTGACCTAAATATTGTACTTAAAGTTCTTGTTTATGGATCATTAATTTTCTCAGTCTGAAACAGATAGGACTGCCAGCAATATTAAATTTTATCCAATTTGGAACATGAAAGAGAGTGACTATTTAGGAGCTTTTATATTCAGACTTTAAATAACTTTATTAAAATAATTTGGTTTTTCACTACAGAGCCTTTCTTGTAAAGTTATATCAAGTTAGAAGTTATCTATTGGTTAGAAACCAGTATCGAGAATGAAGAAAAGAATAAAGAAACAAATTATACAGACCTTAATAATATTGTAGAGTTTAACAAGTAGTTTTAATAGCCTGTTTTCTCCTCTTTTCTCTTTGTTCATTTTTTTTGATTCTTACATTCCAAATGAGTGAAATCATACGGTATTTTTCTTTCTCTAACTTATTTCACTTAGCATTATAGCCTCTATAATCTACTCATGTTGCAAATAGCAAGATTTCATTCCTTCTCGTGCTGAGTAAGATTCCATTATTATACATCTATAATGGCACATCACACCTTTATCCATCCATCAGTGAACAACACGTGTGTTGCTTCCATATTATGGCTATTGTAAAAAAATGATGCAATAAATGTAAGGTTGCATATATCTTTTCAAATTGGTGTTTTCATTTTCTTTGGGTAAATGCCTAGTAGTGGAATTACTGGGTCATATGCTCATTCAATTTAAGTTGTTTGAGGAACCTACATACAATTTTCCACAATGACTGTACCAGTTAGCTTTCCCATTGACAGTGTGCAAGGGGACACTTGTACACACTTCTTTTTTCTTTTTTTGTATTTCAAATTTTGACCTAAATTTTAGTTAACATACAGTGCAGTATTGAATTTAGGAATAGAATTCAGTGATTTATCACTTACATACAATATCCACTGCTTATCATAACAAGTGCTTTCCTTAATAGCCATCACCCATGCAGCCTATCTCCCACCCACCTCCCTCTATCAACTCTCATTCTTGTTCTCTATCTTTAAGAGTCTCTCATGGTTCGTTTCCTTTGCTCTTTTCCCCCTTCCCCTAAGTTCATCTGTTTTATTTCTTAAATTCCACATATGAGTGAAATCATATGGTATTGTCTTTCTCTGAGTTAATTCACTTAGCTTAATACACTCTAGCTCCACCCATGTCCTTGCAAACAGCAAGATTTCATTCTTTTTGATGGCTGAGTAACATTCCATTTTATATATATGCTGCATCTATTTTTTTTAATTCATTCATTATTCAGTGAATATTTGGGGTCTCTCTGTAGGTCGGCTATTGTTGATAACGCTGCAATAAACATCAGGGTGCATGTACCCCCTTTGAATATGTATATTTGTATTCTCTGGGTAAATGCCTAGATTTGTAATTGCTGGATCTTAGGGTAGTTCTTTTTTTAACTTTTTCAGGAAACTCCATACTATTCTTCAGAGTGTCTGCACCAGTTTCCATTCCCATCAACAGTGCATGAAGTTTCCATTTCTCCACATCCTCACCAACCCCTGTTGTGTCTTGTGTTATTAATTTTAGTCATTCTGACAGGTGTGAGGTAGTATCTCATTGTGGTTTTGATTTGTATTTCCCTGATAATAAGTGATATTGAGCATCTTTTCATGTGTCTCTTAGCCATCTGGATGTCTTCTTTGGGAAAGTGTCTATTCATGTTTTCTGTTCATTTCTTCACTGGATTATTTGTTTTTGTTTTTTTTTGGGGGGGGGGTGTGTTGAGCTTGCTAAATTCTTTATAGATTTTGGATACTAATACTTTATCAGATATGTTACTTGCAAATATCTTCTCCCATAAGATTCCTTCTTATCCATATTCTTGCCAACACTTGTTATTTCTTGTTTTTGATTTTAAGTATTCTGACAGGTGTGAGGTGATATCTCATTGTGGTTTTGATTTTCATTTCTCTGATGATTAGTGGTGCTGAGCATCTTTTTATGTGTCTATTGACCATCTGTATATATTCTTTGGAAAAATGTATGTTTATGTTTTCTGCTAATTTTTATAATTGAATTATTCTTTTTTTGGCAATGAGTTGTACAGAAAAGTAGATTCTTTTTATTTTCTGAAAACAAACAAAAAAAACCCCAACAACAACAGATTCTTAAATATACAGAACAAACTTGTGGTTACCAGAGGGGAGGTAGGTGAGGGGATGAGTGAAATAGGTGAAGCAGATTAAAAGTGCCCTTATCATGATGAGCACTGGGTAATATACACAATTGTTTAATCACTGCACACCTAAAACTCATATGACACTATATATTAATTATATTTTAACCAAAAAATAAATAAATAGACTAGCACTTTTTATAGTTATAAATGGTAACACTTGTGTGGGAAGTGAAGCGCTGAAATGCTTAATCTTACCATTTCACACTTTCTATGCCCTTATTAGTGAGAAAGTATGTAAAAAGGTCTAATATGCTTCTCTTCAATGATTTTTTAGCTTATATTCTTTTATGAGCAGATATGAAACTTACCGTTTTCTTATCTCCACATTACTTTAGAGGGAGAGAAAATTTAAATGGATCTTTCTCTTTTTTTAATTTATTTATTTATGTTTGAAAGAGAGAAACAGAGCATGAGCGGCGGAGGGACAGCTTTAAGAGCTGTCAGCACAGAGCCAAGGCGGGACTTAAACCCACAAACTGTGAGATCAAGACCTGAGCTGAACTCAGACACTTAACTGAGTGAGTCACCCAGGCGCCCCTAAGTGTACTTTTCTAAATGCATCACCTTTACCTTATTCTGAGTAAACATTTCAAAAGGCTGAGCTACATACATCCGTATATTTGGTTTGTGTATATATATTTACCTATATCAACATATGTGTTGTGTATATTTATATTTGAAACATTAAGATCTTTTAAAAACTCAAATATTTTAATCCTTTGATTTGATTTTTAAAGTTTTATTGAATATTCAACCTAAAAAATAGAATACTATTTAAGATGAACTTATACCTAAGGTTTAAAGAGTATACAGCAAAAAAAAAATGTGAGAGGTTTGGGTCATCTTAATAACTTTTATAAATTGCTTAGAAATTCAAAGTATCTTGAAACAAAATGGGGCAAAATTTAGTTTTATTCTTTCCAGAGGAATGTGTGTGTGTGTGTGTGTGTGTTTAAAGTTCAGGTATATCTTTGGATTATCTAATATAATCTTTTAAAAACACTTCTTTTTACACATGATCAAGTCTAGTTCCTCTTCTTTTCCCCCTCTAAATATTCATAAAGCAAGAATATCACTATGGACACTTGATAATTAATAGTATTTTCTTCATTTTATGTATGTGTCTGAATATTAATAAGATCAATAACTTTCAGAAAATAATTAGTTAATTTGCTTTACAGTTCATAGCTCAGTTGTCCAACTTGCAGGGTGATAATACTATATATATATATATATATATATATATATATATATATACACTATATATATATTCCCTCTATTATTAACAGTTCAGTTTTCCTGCAGCTAATAAGGTATAGTGTTAGTCATAACATTATAGGAATACATTTTTAATAAATACTACTTTATATTTCCCAAGCAAATTTTCAAAAATGTTCATGGTGCCTAAAATATAGTCCTTCCTCAATAAAGATTGGTTTCCTTCATTTCTTTTTCTTTTTCTTCTTCTTTTTTGTAATGTTTATCCATTTATCTTGAGAGAGAGAGAGAGAGAGAGAAAGAGAGAGAAACCCAAGCAGGCTCCGACCTGTCAACACAGCCAGATACAGGGCTCAATCTCACTGGGACACCATGACCTGAGCCGAAATCCAAAGTCGGATGCTTAACCAACTGAGCCACCCACCCAGGTTCCCTGTCATCTTCTTCTTTCTTCTTCTTCTTCTTCTTCTTCTTCTTCTTCTTCTTCTTCTTCTTCCTCTTCTTCTTTTTTTTTTCCTGTAATGAGTTTCTTTTTTTATATTAGATCTTCAGTAGCAAATGTTTTCTAAGTACTTAAAACCTAGGCATGTATGTACACCTATCATATTAAAATATATTTCCAAAATGCAAAAGATAATTTTTGATCCTTTATATTACATCTGCTGTCTTGGTCTTTTACTTCAAAGAATCATTATGTTCCTTGTTGAAGCACGGTCATGTTAACTAAAAAAATCAACATTGTTTTCTATTCTCCATCCATTCAATTTTTTTCCACTTTCAGAAGAAGTAAAGTTATTTAGTTGATATGTAATTCAAGGAATTTTCCTTCTCCTTTGAAATACTCCCTAGAATTTGTATAAGCCTCATGTTCCTCATTCCTATACCCTATCCAGATTTCCTCCTTGCCTCTCAGATTTTTCTTACTCAATTTCGTTGACTTCCCACATTTTAGCTGTGGACATTTCTGAAGTTTGGGGGCATATTATTCTCCATCTATAGCATTTTTTTTCTTAAGACATCAACTATGGAGGAGGTGCTATGGATCCTATTATTTAGGTTCTTCCTGTTTTCCTGGATCTGGTTAAATGTCCCTATTTATACTTTTAGTTATCTCAATATCTTCTAAATCTCAATGAGTTTATCATGAATTTTATTACCACTTTTACTCACAAGTTATTTTCTCCTTCCAATTTCTCTATTTCAGTCAGTGAAACTACCAACTTGTATGTAACAAATATTTAAAATTAACTTGAAATAATCCAAGTTTATTATTTTCTTTCATTTTTATATTGTCAGCCAATCTTGTCTGTATACTATATGAATATGCATTTGGAAAGTTCTTTATCTTTTTACATTTATTTATTGATTTTGGGAGAGACAAAGAGAGTACGAGTTGGGGGGGTGATGCAGAGAGATGGGGAGAGAAAGAGAATCCCAAATAGGCTATGCACTGCCAATGCAGAACCCCATGTGGGGCTCAACCTTAAAAACTGTGAGATAATGACCTGTGCTGAAACCAAGAGTCAGAGGTTGAACCAACCGAGCCACCCAGGGTGCCCCAGAAAGTGCTTTACTGAAGTAAGATTTTATAAAGATGAATACAATTTTTTTGTGTTTTTTTAATTTTTTTATATTTCTATTTCTGTCACCAAAGATCTTTTGACTCTTAAGTCACTAGGTTAGTATTTTATCTGACTTTCTAGGGCAAATATAGTCAATGTATCCTAGGCTAGTCTATTTTATAAAACTCTAATTGATCCTTATCCCTCTTTTAACAAATCTCCAGTACCCATCTCTACTCCTCAGCCTGGCTTTCAAAAACTATTTTATCCAGGGTGTTTTCCCCTATTTTCTGGAAATTTTTCTCTCTTTTGAATCTATTATAAACTTTTCCATGTTTTAAGACCAAGGAAAAGTCCCAACCCTTCCTTCACTAGACCCACTTTTATTATGTTCCTCTCTTCTGTGTGCTATAACTAGGGAACATATACCCTGAGGCACACAGACACCAGCTTAGACACCAAATATCACCTTTTACTGACTGTTTAGCCCTGGGTAAATTACTTAAACTTCAAACTTCAATTTATTCACTTATTAAAAGTTTATAATTTTATCTAATTCATAGGATTGTTATAGGCATTAATGTTCATATATGCAAAAGAAATGCTGTTGCTTAGTTCTGATGAGAATAAGTTGCTATACTCTCTACCCCACATCTTGGCATTGAATTTAATGCTTTCTTTTATGTATGATATTTTTAATTTTCATTAAGCACTTCTCAGCTGCTTGTATCCCTGACCATTTAAACATAAAAACTATTATGCAGTTCAGGGTGCCTGGGTGACTCAGTGGGTTAAGCATCTGACTTCAGTTCAGATCAGGATCTCACAGGTTCGGGGTGGTGAGTTTGAGCCCTGTGTTGGACTCTGTGCTGACAGCTCAGATCCTGGAGCCTGCTTCGGAGTCTGCATCTCCCTCTCTCTCTACCTCTCCCCCACTCTCACTCTGCCTCTGCTTCTCTCTCAAAAATAAACATTATAAAAAAATTAAAAAAGTATCTTGCAGTTCTCCTCTATCTCCCTGAGCATTTACCACAATGTTGAAAACATTGAAGACAACTCAAGTTGCCTGGGTTCAATTTCAATTTACTTCTTAACAGCCCTATATCTTTGAAGAGGTTACATAAATTCCCTGTGTCATAGTTTTTTCATTTGTAAAATAGGAATAATACATTTCCTAATCAAAGGTTGTTGTGAAGGTTAAATTAATCAACATAAGTAAAGTATTTTTTTAATGTTTATTTATTTTTGAGAGAGAGAGAGAGAGAGAGACCATGAGTGGGGTAAGGGCAGAAAGAGAGGGAGACACAGAATCTGAAGCAGGCTCAAGGCTCTGAGCAGTCAGTACAAAGCCCGATGCAGTGCTTGAACTCATGAACCGCGAGATCATGACCTGAGCTGAAGTGGGTCACTTAACCGACTGAGCCAGCCAGGCTCCCCAAGTATTTATAAAATACTGGTTATGTAGAAATTGCAAAGTAAGTATGAGCTCTTATTATCATATTTACAGATAAGCATGAGCTGCTTGAATAGATGATTCTAATGATTTTACACATTTATTGGAAAATTTTAAAACTATGATATCTATATGTATATATATATATATATATATATATATATATATATATATAAATTTGCTACATTTATGATTAAATGTGTTAGAGAAGGCATACGTATGCAAAGCATGAGGATGAGGGACTTTAAAAAATTATCCCATGTTGGAAAAAACTGACTGGAAAACATCATTCAGGTTCCTGTAGTGTACTACTATAAGAGATTCAAAAAATGATAAATACAATTTCCATTTACTCTACCTACAGAAAAACCAGAAGTTTATTTGACTACATTAGTAAATAATAAGTTTAGTTGACATAAGCTGTGAAGGGCTAACATCTGTAAATGTGTGCTACTGCTAATTGCTAATGACTACATCATAAATACGTGCAATTTATCAATGTTTAAACTAACTTGCAGAAAAATAGTTTAAAAAAGAAAAAGAAAAAAGAAGTGAAACTAGTAAGAACCTAGAGACCTTTCAATTTTATAACATTATATCATTTATCAAGTTAAAAGTAATCAAATATTACTACATTATATTTGCCTATCCAGAGTGAGCCTCTATTCTAAACACTTGCGTTGTTTGGTTTCATGAAATTCTGCACATGAAAGTTCCTAGGGTTGATACTTACTCTTGTTATGTCATACAATTCCTCGCTATCTAACATGAGCTTGTCGATATACTAGTGGACACAAAAAGGAACAAAAACTTTCCTGTTCCTTCAAGAGGCTTCCAGTTGTTCAAAAGAGTTTTCAGTGAGTTTTCACAGCTTTCAGAATTATGTTGGACATTTGTGAATTTTACTAACTGCACTGAAAGTTCATGGAAAATGATCTTGAACATCAATTTTAATGCTTATTTAAATGAAAGTCATTAGCTAAATAGAAATTATTGAATTTTTGTTGTTCTTCTGCAATCTGTTCCTTCGAACAAAAGTTGACAATGTTAGAACTAATTGCTTCTTCAAGACTTACACTGTTAGTGTGGTTTGAAAATTAGTAACAATATTTGAAATGTCCTTTCCAAACTATCAAATAATGTTCAAGGAATTTGCTGCATTTGTTTTTAATTGCTTATTTCTGTTAGCTTTTCCTATATAACAATTCACCCTAAAACTTAGTGGTTTAAAACTATAATCTATTATTTCTCACAATTCTGTGTGTTAGTGTGAGTTCTGCAGTTCACACATCAACTTTTGCCTGTGATTGCCTTCAGTTGTGAGGTTAACTGAGAAGTGGCTCATCTGGGATAGATGGCTTATCTGCATCTCTCTTTCTTTATCTCTGATTTCTCTCTCTCAAGGTGGCCACACTGTGTTTCCACAGTGGAGGCAGCAACATTCCAGAAGGCAATATCCCAAGCACTTATCAAACTTCTACTGGTGTCACTTGAGTTCATGTCCAATTGCCCAAAATGGAGGTTTATTTTAGAAATCTTCAAAATCTGAAATGATAATCTTTTATATATTTTGTTACTGAGAATGACTTTTTTTAGACTTTTTAATCTTGGGTTCATAGGAAGATTAAGAGGAAGGTACGAAGATTACCCACAGGCCCTTTGCCTTGACACATGCATAGCTTTGCCAGTGTTAACATCCCCCACATAAGTGTTATATTGGTTACAATCAATGAATCTACTTTGACATATTATAATCTCCCAAAGTCTATGTTTATATCAGAGGTCACTCTTGGTGTTGCATATTCTATGACTTTGGACAAATAAATATCTAATGATATTTATTCATCATTATAGTATCATACAGAGTATTTTCACTGTGCTCAAAAATCCTCGCTCTCTCACTATTCATCACTGCCTACCACCTCCATCTCTGGCAAGCACTGATCTTTTTACTGTCCCCATAGTTTTATGTTTTCCAGAATGTCATCGAGTTGAAATAATGTGGTATGCAGACTTTACAGATTGGCCTTTTTACTTAGTAACATGCATATAAACTTTCTCCGTGTCTTTTCATGATGACTGCTTTCTTTCTGGTAATTAATTTCACTGAAGTGTCTACTTTGTAGTAAAATTATTTATGAAACTCATAATCTGATAGAGTAGGTATGGAATTATTTTTTTTTAAATATTGTTTGAATTTAAAATGAATCCCTTCATCCAGACAAGTATTCCAAGAAAAATCAAGATAACTAACCCTATGCTAATGAAAAAAAAAAAAAAAAAAAAAAAAAAAAAAAAAAAAAAAAAAAAACACTTGTACAAAAAAAATGGCCATAATTAAGAGAAACAATTCCATATTAGGTAAAAATCCAGAATTAGATTTTTTAAAGTTAATGTTAAAATTTTAATTTAAAAGTATGAAGAGAGGCAGCCTAGCCTAGTATGGCAAAAAGAATGTGACTACCAGAATCAAAGCATTGAGATTCTCCATTACTTACTTGCTATGTGTATTTGGGCAAGAACAACCTCTCTTACTTGTTTTGAACAAATAAGAGGTTCTTATTTGAACAACCTGTCTTATTTGTCTATATTTACATTTTCAGAGAACTCTATATATTGTACTCCTATGGTACTTAGCACACTCTAAAAATTTACATTTAATTAGCTGATCTATTGTTTAATATCTTTATTTCCCACTAAGCAATAAGATCCCAAATGGTAAGGGAGTACTTGGTTTCACACTACATTACCAATATTTAGTATAAAGTTAAGAACAAGCAGGTGCTGAATAAATAAACAATAACTTAACTAAGAACGAATCTAATGGAGAGTGTAGTGAAGAAAGCTAGTGATGCAAGATGGAAGATAACCAGTGGTTTGAACACAGACTGGTTTTGGCACGAGTTTTCAACAAATGACTCATAATTTTTAAATATAACTATGCTTAATATAATTAATATAATTAATATAATATAATACATAATATAATTATAAATGTATAAAATATAAACATAATATGTAAATATATAATCATATAATAATCAATATAATCTAATTACAATTTTAATATAATTTAATTATTAATATAACTCATTTACAGAAGCTTCTCCTTTGTTGTATTTTTTTTACCTGCCTTAATTTCTTGGGTAAATCACCCATGTGATTAATTTAGATAACTACAACAGTAACAATGGTTAGTGACTGCTAACACACCCTTAGCCACTCTATAGATATTAAACTTATATAATTCACACAGCAATATTTAAACAAAAATGTATCTGATGAATTAAGAAACTAAAACATGGAAAATTAACTTTATCCTCTGTCAATACCAACTGAGATATACAATGTGGCAGGCATTGTGTGTAATGTTGTATATAAAATAAATATCACAGATAGCAGATGGAAAAGCAGGGCTAAATTCAAGTACATTCAGTCCAGTGTTATTCTGCAAAGTTCTTATTCTACTATATCATAAGAACAGTAGAAGAAAATATTTAAATATTTCCATGGAAAACTATATACTGAACTGGAGTGATATGTAGATTGGTATAGACAGATTTTTTTTTTTTTTTAGAAAGCTACAGTTTTGTTTTTGTTTTTTTTTTTAAATTTTTACTCAATTTATTTAAAGTAACAGACCCACAAAACCAGTTAGCTCATTTCTCTCATTCCCCCTCAACCCCCAGCACTAACCAATCTGTTTTCTATAGACTTGATTTTTAATTTTTTTTAAAAAAAATGTTTTATTTATTTATTTATTTATTTAGATTTGACATATAAGAGAGATCATATGGTATTTGTGTTTCTCTGTCTGACTTATTTTACTTAGCAAAATGCTCACCAGGTCCATCTATGTTGTTACAAAAGGCAGAATTGCCTTTTTGAAATTTTATTTTATGGCTGACTAATATTCCATTGTGTGTATATATGTACATTTTCTTTATCCATTTACCTATTGATGGACACTTAGGTCATTTCCTAAATTGCGTTTTGTAAATAATTCTGCATATATCTTTTTGAATTAGCATTTTTGTTTTCTTTAAACAAATACCCAGAAGTGAAATTGTTGGATCATAGGATACTTCTATTTTTAATTTTTTGAAGAAGCCCCATACTGTTTCCCATACTATTTGCACCAATTTACATTTCCATCAACAGTATATTTAAAAGGAATAATAAGATTCAGTATGTCTTTGGCACTCTATAAATTTTTATACATATTAGTCTATTAATACTCATACACACACAATCACATAGAACAAAACTCTAAATTTGCTACTTCCTTTTTTTTTAAGGATGTGGCAGTGGGATTTTTTAAATTTTTATTTATTTTCGAGAGAGAGAAAGACAGAACATGAGTGGCGGAGGGACAGAGAGAGGGAGACAAAGAATCTGAAGCAGGCTCCAGGCTCTGAGCTGTCAGAACAGAACCCAGTGTGGGGTTTGAACTCATGAACTGTGAGTTCGTGACCTGAGCTGAATTTAGACACTTAACCAACTGAGCCACCCAGGCACCCAAAGTTTGCTACTTCTATTAGTACTTATATCTATATCCCATGTACTATGTCTATAGTAACCTAAGATGAGGTTACTAATGAGCAGAGAGTTCATGTAACCAGCCCAAAATCATACTGTTAATAAGCGGAAGTGCCAGGACCCTGCCCCAAAGCTGTTTATGTCCATTTCTATTTTCCAGGATATTAAGCACTGTGCTTAGTTTTATAGTTTAGATAGGTAGAGACTAAACAATTAAGTTTGTTGAAAAATAAACAATGCTTAAAAACTTGGCAGTGTCTTAACTCTAGATTTTGATATGAAAACCCATGAAGTTCTTGTAAGACATTCAGGTAAAAGTGTCCAGTAGGTGGTTAGAATTACAGACATGATCCTAGGTGAGAAGTCAAGGCAGGTAATATAAAACTTACAGTGTTATACTTAGAAAAGCTTTAAATGTTTCTTGACAGATTATTGAACAGTGACTCTTGAAGAAAATCAGAGAATAGATATTTCTCACTGTCTGACAAAAAGTATTCATGTTGGAAATGTATATATGTAATACATATAGCATACATATGTAATATGTGTATATATAATACATTTACATGTAATATGTATATATGTAAGTATATACAGTCAATTCTCATTATAAGTAATAATGTCCTACAAAGTCACCATAAACACTGAGTTAGTGAATGCTGAATTATTCATTGCTTCTAGAGTAATATATGTATGTCTCACATGTATTATAATCTTAAATCCTACAAACAATTCATTCTAGCAGATTCTAGTTCTTTATTTTTCAAAAGAGAAAACATAGTTCAGAGGTGTTAAGTGACTTGCCCGAGGTAACCCCATTAACAGGTGCCAGAGGACGGATTCAAATACCATCCAACTAACCCAAAGACACAGATCTTCTTCCACTGTACTGAGTTACAATCTGTATCTTCTGGTCATCTCTGTGTGAGTGTTGAAACAACAAGGCAAAGCATCACCGTGCTTAACCTCAGCTGGGATCATGGTCATGGGGTGACTCAAAATATTTGCCATTCTGCACACGTCTGTGAAAGATTGGGAAAGCACTTTATGAGTATTGATTTTAGGATTACAAATAAATTTTAGTGAGCAGGAAAATTCTTAAATACAGAGTTTATGAATAATGAGGATAGACTACATCTAGATAATAATGGTTGTTTGATCATGAATAAATTCAACAGAGCAGAGATAATAAGTGTTAAGGTAACAATAACAGGGAAGTCATAAGCATATGCTATGCTTCTCCCTAACATAGTCTCAGAGATTTGTCTCTGCTTTCCCTACCCTAATCCATAAAGTAGTATTAATTTATGGAACAAGTTGCTTGTAGGGAAAGATGTGCATTCTTCTCAGTGAAACCTCAGATATAGCCTAAAATCAAGGAGAATGATAAGCAAATTTAAAAGTAAGTGAATTACTATACAATCACCTGGAACTATTCCTTATTGGAATACCTAGTTGTTTACACCAAAGTATTTTCTTAGGATAAAAATGAGCCAGAGCATAGCATTCAAACAGAATAAAGTAAATAAAGATGATTCCATGTTACATGACAAAAAATTATAAGGTAAAATTTAGGTTAGCATACTCTAAGAATATAAGGATATCTTCAAAATCTACAATTAGTCTACCATTATTTAAAATTTAAAATTCTTGAGCTATGCAGGGTGCTTGGGTGGCTCAGTTAATTAAGTGTCTGACTGTTGGTTTCAGCTCAGGTCATGATCTCATGGTTTGTGAGTCCGACCCCTGTGTTGGGCTCTGTATTGACAGCAAGGAGTTTCCTTGGGATTCTCTCATTTTCTCTCTCTCTGCCTGTCCCCTGCTCACACGCTCGCTCTCTCTCTCTCTCTCTCAAAATAAATAAAAATAAACTTAAAAAAATGTTGGGGGGCTATGCAATGGTTGACAGTTTTATTTAAAAAATTATCTTAAGTTGATTCTCAAATTTCAAACATTCCAAATAAATTCTATCAAATGGCAAATATGTTAGTATTGACTACAAATCAGATTTTATCACATATCACAGTTTTTTTTCTTAATTGAAATTATTTTTATATATTAGAAAACATTATAATGGCATAATTATTTTGTTGTTCTGCCTGAAGGACTGGGTGATATATATAAGAAATGAGAGTAGACTCGGATTTGATGTGAGATACTTATGAATAATATTTTATTTATCTTTTAGACACAGTACCTAGATAAAAGCCTAACATACTATACATACTCAATTTTTCAATTTGAACTAAATTAGTTTCGGAGCCATAATCTCCCTTTGTTTTAATCATTCTATGTAATAAATTTTGCAATTCTAATGACACATCATTAAGTCCCTAGACTCTTTCCATTTACCTTGAAAGAGTAATTCAATAAATGGAGCTCTACCAGACAAACAGAATCAATTTCTTTCTAAACATGCAATTTATTTATTTTCAGGTTTTGCTCCAAAGTAAAAATTGCTGTGTGCTGAAACTTCATAGTAATGTTCTAATGCAATTTTATAATATTAAGTATCAATTTTTTAAAGACTAAAGTTAGGATCAAATGGCACTTTAAGGATTATGTAATTCAAAATTTTTGAATTTAAAATCATGAAGCCAAAGACCAGAGACATTTGTTGACTTAAGTAATTGTTATAAAATAGATTAGAAAACAAACTGAAAATGGTAAAATACCATATAAAACTGAAATAATATAATTAATATTTTTGAAATTTACCCAGATATTCAGTGGCTGTCAGAACTAATATAATACTGTCAATTCTTAGTCCAAAATCCTATACCAGACCAAATATTCTTTGCATAAAAAAAAAAGGAAAAGAGTTTTATATTCAAACAAAAGTTTTAAAGTAATGAATATAAAGTAATGAAAATAGGGTATTATTTTCCCATTTTGAAAATAAAAATGAGAAATATCTTGCAATTTTGCCAATGTAATCAGCTAAGAAGTGAAGGCCTGGATTTGAAGATGTTGTGATGTAGTCAGTAATTTCCTATACCAACTACCAGATTCAAAGCAATTTGTATCCATTTTTTTCTTATTTGAATTAGAACATAAAAGTAGCAAGAAAAAGAAATTGTGTAACAATGTGGGACAGGAAAGCCTTGGAGAAAGGAAGGAAACTGCAGACAATGGAGAACAATGATTGAGAAATTACTTGAAGCAGTTCCTCTATAATTCATCACTGAAGTCACTTCCTGTAAATTTTCAATAATAGAGACAGTTCATTAAGACATGAACATTTGATTTAATAAATGGAAGATCGAGCCTTTATTTAAAAATTTGTTTTCCTTAATACCTAAACAAAAAGCCAGAACAAACAAAATATAAAAACAAGTAAAAATAATTTAATAACAGTAGCAAATACAAGTATAACCTAAACCCAAATTTCAAAACTTGTGAGCAAAGAAAGAAACAGAAGAATCTGAAGCAAAATGAAATAACAAAATATTGAAAATTATTTGTATTATTCCAAACCTGGAGAGAAGCTAATTTTATATACTTAGGTTTCTTTCTTTATAATGGAGCATAATAGGAATGGCTCTGAGAATTACATGAAATACGGAGGGACCAAAGAGAATGTCTCTGGTATAAGTGGACGTTGCAGGGTTACCCACTGAATTAATTGAACAAATCTTGAGTATTTCTGTTTGGGAATGAAATACACCTCCAAGTGTGGATCCTAGTGTGGGACAACTAGGAATTTCTCAGGAAAGGTAAAACAGTTCAAGTACTCTGCAAAAGTTTGTACTCTTCAGTTGCTATAGTACCCTGACATTCACTTAAGCTATAGAAGGACAGACAGTATGAAATACCCAGTTCTAAAACTTAGCTTAAAGGGCTAAGATGTATAGATAACACAAGAAATTATCCGTAAGATATTTGATCAAAAGAGATATTTGAACAATTTCTGGGGACAGCCTGATAAAAAAGAAATTACATTGAACGGTCAAAATATACCATGTGGAGAGAGGAGAAGACAAATGAAAATAGAATATAAAAGGGGCGCCTGGGTGGCGCAGTCGGTTAAGCGTCCGACTTCAGCCAGGTCACGATCTCGCGGTCCGTGAGTTCGAGCCCCGCGTCAGGCTCTGGGCTGATGGCTCGGAGCCTGGAGCCTGTTTCAGATTCTGTGTCTCCCTCTCTCTGTGACCCTCCCCCGTTCATGCTCTGTCTCTCTCTGTTTCAAAAATAAATAAACGTTAAAAAAAATTAAAAAAAAAAAAAAAAAAAAAAAAAGAAAATAGAATATAAAAATATAAACATTCCAAGCTACAAAATAAGAAAATAGCCAAAAGGAAATTACCACAATTGTTTCATTTTATAGAACTACCTGATAAAATAAATAGTCCTAGGTTCATAGTGTTTTTTGGCTCAGGCAGAGGGAAATTCAAATCTTTTTTAGAGAAAAGTAACCCTAAATTTAGCTCTACAGTTTTTCACAAATAAAGATCAATGAAATATGACCCCATGGCCCTCAAGACAAAAAGCCTCTAAGATTAAGAGTTGGTAAAAAAAATATTCAAAGATTTCATTTAGTTCCCAATCTCAAAGACCTTTAGATATTGGAATAACTGAAATAGTATATAAAATTTTCACTTTCCCTAGGCAACTAGTAATAAAAGATAATAATCTAGGAGACAAGACTGCATGAGTAATAATGATTTTTATTTTTCTGGAAGACATCCAGGATTAAAAGAAAAACATAAGAAATAAGTGCTCCCACAAAAAGGGGGAAAAACAAGTAAAGCTAAGGCAGAGATTGGGGGAATAATCAAGAAAATATAGTGCTGCTGAAATCAAGGAATTTCAAGAGGCAAGAAACAGTCAATACTGTCATAAAACAGGAACTCAAGAACACAGAAAGGCCACTGGATTTAATACTGAAGTTAATTTAACCTTCTTCCCTTGTGTGAATTTTGCAAAGACTCCTGTATTGCCAACAAATTCAGCCACATAGGAAAGTATGGGGATGGGGAAGATTTAATTTTCCTCTTAAATTATTGATACCAAGAAAACATAAAAGATACATGAAACATTACCCAAATGAATATTATTTCAAGTCACTAGAGTAAATTTTGATGTTATTTGTTAAGCAGCGTATTGCTTTGCTTTGCAAATGTGATTTATCTCTATTTGTCCTATAGCCTTTTTGGGGGGCCAGTGTTCTTTGCTTGTTTGTTCGTTTTAATTCTCAAAGGATGATATTGACTCTGCCCATTGCTCATAGCCGGAGGAATTACCATGGCAACCCAGGACTCTGTCAACACAGAACATTTTTTGCTTAAAAGTCCATTTAATTCAGGTGGTGTCTGGGCGGTTCCCTCAGTTAAGCAGTTAACTGTCTACCGGCTGAAGTAGTCAAAAAGATCAAGGTCAGGCTCCGCACAGAAATGGCTTAGGAGTCTCTCTCTCTCTCTGCGCCCCTCCCCCACTGGCACACATACCATGTCTCTTAAAATAAATAAATACACTTTTTTAAAAAGTCCATTTAGGGATGCCTGGGTTGCTCAGTCGGTTAAGCGTCCGACTCCGGCTCAGGTCATGATCTCCAGGTCCGTGAGCTCGAGCCCCCTCTCGGGCTCTGTGCTGACAGCTCAGAGCCTGGAGCCTGTTTCAGATTCTGTGTCTCCCTCTCTCTGACCCTCCCCTGTTCATGCTCTGTCTGTCTCAAAAATAAATAAAAGTTAAAAATAAATTTTAAAAAAGTCCATTTAATTCAGAAAGTAAGTTCTCTAGTTTCTAAAGATAATTTTCATTGCTTTGCTATTACTGACTTAAGTTTTTTTCATCCAGATAGTTTCTGAAAATCTTTTATCTCAGAAGTCTTGAAACAGTTATGTTAGTTTGGATGCAAATTTTTCTAAAACAAAAAGGAGAGTGAATATGAAAAGAAAAGTCAACTGAGAGTACGCTGTCAATGATCATTATGCCACCCACAGAATAGGTGCTTCTCAGAGGAATAACGGGATAGTTTTATGCAGTTCATTCTGATGAAAAATGAAGAGAAATATATATTGCCAATCTATTATTCTTGAATGTAATTTCTGGAATATGAATGAACGCTCAATATCCAAAAGTGAAGCACATTTGAAATATTAAGAACACTTTTTTCCAACTACTTATTCTTTAGTATTTGAGATTGAAAGTATACATTTTTTTTAATAGCTACTGAACATAATAAAATCTGCCACAGTATTGAACCACATCAAGTGAATGAATCAATATTCCTAATTATTAATCTATAGCAATAATCCCTCTGAGTTATTTATTATTATTTTAAAGTTGATAAAACTGTGTTAAGACATTCTCAAGAGCATTGCTAGATATTTTAATTTAAATATTTTAATAAAATACTTATTGGGTCATTTTATATATTCAACAAATGTTTGAGTAGCTGCTGTACATGATAGGTAACTTTGATAGGATGGAAAAAGAGACAGTCAAAGCCCTTGCTCTAATGGAATTTAAATTCTAATCAATATGAGATAATACATTTTCTGTAGATTTGCAAACTTATTTGATACTAGTAGGCAATATTAATAGTGTGAAAGGATGATTGAGTACATCAATGTGTACATAAATAATGCAAAATTCAGCTCTGGTGAGACAAAGTAAATAGTAGTGAGACAAGATGGATACTGTATTATCCAGAAGTAAAGTAAATAATAGTGAACAACAGAGTTTAAAGGAGAGAGGTATTGTCTTACTTGAGGTGATCAGAGGTAGTTTAAAAAAGAAATAGATTTGATATGTCTTTAAGAATGGGTAGAATTAAAGTGATTGGGGAAAAAATAACAACTGAAAGGAGCAACTATATTGGGATAACAAGGTACAGGAATGAAAATCTATTACCTCTGCCTCTAATAGTTTTACTGTTTTGTGGAGAAGGCAAAAATTAAACAAACACTAAAAGATTTTGTAAAATTGTATTCTTGCTTGAATATATCTAAACTGGAATATGCTTTTTATCATGTTTATATAGTTTCAAGAACTATCCTTTCCAAAGATTGTATGTATTGTTGTTATTAAGTGAAACTGCAGTATCATCTAGAATTTATGGCCAGTGGAATTCAAATATATTAACACTTTAATACTGTTATTTATTTAAAAAAATAAATGTTCAAGCTGTCTTTAATAGTTACAAATTGTTAATAATTTATTTTTCACTTTAAATAAAATTTTCATTTAGATGAATATAACATATTTTATTCTTGAAATTCTTCTACTGATGATCTTATCTTAGATCTCAGTAACTCTTTATTTCAATATTTCTATATTTATTATTGATTTCTATAAATTATTTCTATAAATTATTTCTATATTATTGGTGTGACCATTAGTCCCTAAATGTTTTTATGAATTGAGCAATCATTAAAATGATATTAGTGCATAATCAATAAAATATATAAATATATGAAATTTATGATAAATTATTAATAATCAAATATTATTTGCAATGGATCTCTTAAGGAGATGAATATGGATATGTTTAAGTGGTTTCAGTATCCATGGGTGAGTATTAATTAACCTAGGAAAAAGCAAGTTTCGCTATTAATTCTATCCTTATTTTTAATAGATTTAAGTGTTGAGAAAAGTTATATAAATATGTATGTGAAAAAAGGGAATTTTGAAATGTCAATACCGCTTAATTCTTCAAAACCCTTCATGTTATATATTAAAAATCAGATAGAGATCTGAGAAAGTCAGAGAAAGACAAATGATTTCACTCCCATGTGAAAGATAAAAAACAAAACAAAACAAACAAACAAACAAAAGAGACAAATAAAACACAGACTCTTAAATACATAGAACAACCTTGTGGTTACCAGAGGCAAGGTAAATGAGGGGACTGGTGAAATACATAAAGGGTATTAAGAATACAATTATCCTATGAAATAAATTTATATCAGAAGTTTTCATCTAGTTCTTTTGCAGTACATATATGTATATATGTATCTATATACATATAGATATATACACATAAATAAATATATATATATATATATATATATATATATATATATATATATATATTTGCCTTTCAAGAAGAGTTTTTGTGGAAGAAAGGAGCATATGGACAATGGACTCTATGCTAAGTTACTTGAAATCATGTATCTGTTCTCTGTGTAAACATGTTTCAGATAAATAAGTTTAATTAAAGATATTAAAGACAAAAAAAGAGAGCACACTTAATCTGATGAAAACACTGCATAGAATTATTTATCATTATAATGTACACTTGAAACTAATATAACACTGTCTGCTAATTATACTTCAGTAAAAAAAGACAAAAAATCAGAGATATATAATCAAAAATCATTTTAATAAGCAGCTTACACTCAGCTTATATAAGTTGTGTGCTTTAAAGAAGATTCAAGATGATGAGAGGTAATGCACTTCTTTCAAAAGGAAGAAAAAAGTGAATGTAAGAGAAAGTTAATTGTAAATTGAGAAATGGTGAAGGAAAGTCTATATCTCCATTATTGCTGTGTTGTCATGTGGACCAAATTGAGTAGAAACTGTACTTGTAACTTGAGGTTCTAAATACTGATTTTCTCAAAACTATCTGTGTGAGCATTCCTCGGTGGCTCAGTCAGTTGAGCCTCTGACTCTTGATTTTGGCTCAAGTCATGGTCATGGTTTATGAGATTAAGCCCCTTGTGATGCTGTGTTGACAGGGCAGAGTCTGCTTGGGATTCTCTCTCTTCCTCTTTTTTGCCCCTGCCCCACTCTCTCTCTAAATAAATAAATAAACTTAAAAAAAAAAAAAAGCTATCTGTGTGAATACCACATACTCCTTAAATATTTTTGCAAACTCGTAGGGGTACCCATAGATGAATTTGTAAACCATGAGTGGCAAATAGCTTGAGCAGCAAATAATTCCAAGAGAAAGTTAATGAAAAGAAGACTTGAAGTATCTGAGGGATTGACCAAATAAACTTGGGTTGAGGGATGGGTAATGTAGTACACAGTGGATATTGCATTTGTAAGTCTAGAAATTGAGTGAAAACATAATATACTGTAAGAAAGAATTATAAGAAATCCCATGTCGGGGCGCCTGGGTGGCTCAGAGGGTTGAGCGACTGACTTCGGCTCAGGTCACGATCTCACAGTTTGTGAGTTTGAGCCCTGCATCAGGCTCTGTGCTGACAGCTCAGAGCCTGGAGCCTGCTTCTGCTTCCGTGTCTCCCTCTCTCTCTGCCCCTCCCTGACTCATGCTCTGTCTCTCTGCCTGTCTCAGAAATAAATTAACATTAAAAAAAAAAAAAAAAAGAAAAAGAAATCCATGTCATCTGAGGTAGAATACTGAGTTGAGTAATGTAGCCAGAGAGGTATTTGAGACCAAATGATAATAAGGCTTATATGTCAAGCTGTGATATATACTGACTTACCCTGAGGACAATGGTGAACTACTAAAAGGTTTTTAACACAGGAAATAGTTATGTGTTTTTGTCTGTTAGCTTTAAGATTCTCTAGGGGCAATAAGGAAAATATATACAAGTGAGTATTGGGTAATAGGGAGATATCTTAGCAGGTGCTTGGCATTATCAAGAAAAAAATGATAGTTGCTTGAAATGAGCTGGTTGCAAAGAAATTGGAGAGAAACAGTTAAATTTGAGAGATATTAAAGAATATAAAATTGGCCAAACTGACAATTAATTGTGGAGGGAGAGGAAAGTGTATGTTTGTCACTAGGTATTATTGAGATATTAGAATGAAAGCAGATTATGGAGTTTGCGGATGCAAGTCAAATGAATGGTGATTCTGTTCCCTAGGTATTTGAAAACTTAAGCAGTAAGAGTAACATAATAGAAATCACATTTTAGAAGCATTAATATTTTTGGAATATTCAATTAAAATTTGACTTGAAGAATATGTGGGTAAGTGAGCATACTTTTAAGTGGTACCAGCCTGAACTATGGTAGGTGAGGGGAATGAAAAAGATAGTTTTAATTCAAAAAGTGTTACAAAGTAAAGCATGAAATAATATGATGAATCCAACCCTTCAGCATTTTTTTCTTGTATCCTAATTATGTGCAGGCCACTGTGTTCAGACAGAATAATGAACAAGGAAGAGTTTGTACCCTACCTGAGCTTAAGGTCTAGTAGAGAAGAAAACAATGAAATACATGTTTGGATATACTTACAATGGTGATGTGTCTTAGAAAAGAAGTACTAATAAAGTTTCCATGAGAATTGATAGCAAAAAGAAATAAATATTTTGGAGATGTGAAAAGGGTAATTAAGGAAGTTAAATAATGTGATAGATATTGTGAGATATCTATTTGAGATACGGACTCAAAGTTGTCTTGAATTCTATCACAAAAAGGAGGTAACATTACTAGGAAAGGGGGATTTAAAGGAAAAATGGTGTATTTATTTTTGTTCTGTGTGAAATAGTGTTAGTGCATCAAAGTAAAAATATTTACTAGATTGTTGGATATGTAGGACAAGAGTTTGAAAGCTAAGTGCAGTTATATTCCAAATTAAAAGATGTTGTATAAAACTAGAGGGAAAACTGGAATTTTCATAATGTGCTTGTGGAACTATAAAGTGCTAGAAATTTGTATCATGTTCAGTGATAAAATGAGGAAGAAAAAATAGCCAGAAAAAAAGTGAAGATTTTCTTTTCCATTTCTTTATTTCACATTTGCAAACTACCCAACAAGATAATAAAAATTTCAACAGAAACATCGTTAGTTCTTTAACTGACATGAATAAGCATTCCACTGATGTACCCTGGAATAAACACTGATCTACCAGGTTTCACTACTGTAGGTTAATTCTTACTAGCCCCAAATAGTATTGTGATCTGCAGAGTATGACTATTTGAATTTTACTCTTCTTTTTGAAGAACAAAATTGTAATAATGTCATTGTTACTCAGTGAAGAGAAGACTAGAGTTAATGTCATCCAAGAAAACTCTAGTTTTGAATATACCCATCTGCTTGCTGCTACCTGAAACTTGTAATTGCCATTTACTGCCTGATACTTCATGGATGAAACATTGATTTGAAAACTGGGACTTCAGGAACATGGAAAGAAAATGCATTAGAAGAATAAAAGGAATCTGGCTTTCAGTGAAGACTTAGATCCACTATACACTAAAAAAAAATCTGATATTTCAAGCTAGAGCATTATTTAATGAGTATTGAGTACTTGAGACAGAATCAATCCTTCATAGCTATAAAAAGAAAAACAGTGTTTAATATATTATATATTACTTTGCATGATTTTTGATATTTATTTGAGTAGAAGTACCTATGGCCTCTGAAATGAAAAACGTAAACTTATTTGGGATATCACAAACTAATTTTTATTCTGTAGGTAAATCCAAATATTTAAAGACAGATCAATCAAGGGAGTAATCTTACACTCCCTCTTCTATTCAGAACCTAGCCTTTATTATAAATGTAACTATATATTTTAAATACAGTTTTTATTTATTTATTTTTTTATTTTTTACGCTTATTATGTTATGTATTTATTATTATACACTACAATAACATCACTTTGCATTTGTTTAGTGCTCTACAAAGTTTTTTTTTTAAATTTTTTCAACGTTTTTTATTTATTTTTGGGACAGAGAGAGACAGAGCATGAATGGGGGAGGGGCAGAGAGAGAGGGAGACACAGAATCTGAAACAGGCTCCAGGCTCCGAGCCATCAGCCCAGAGCCTGACGCGGGGCTCGAACTCACGGACCGTGAGATCGTGACCTGGCTGAAGTCGGACGCTTAACCAACTGCGCCACCCAGGCGCCCCAAAGTTTTTAAAAAATATATGAAATTTATTGTCAAATTGGTTTCCATACAACACCCAGTGCTCATTCCAAAAGATGCCCTCTTCAATACCCATCACCCACCCTCCCCTCCTTCCCACCCCCATCAGCCCTCAGTTTGTTCTCATTTTTTGAGAGTCTCTTATGCTTTGGCTCTCTCCCACTCTAACCTCTCTTCTTTTTTTCCTTCCCCTCCCCCATGGGTTCCTGTTAAGTTTCTCAGGATCCACATAAGAGTGAAAACTTGCATGGTGGGAGTGCAAACTGGTGCAGCCGCTCTGGAAAACAGTGTGGAGGTTCCTCAAAACATTAAAAATAGACCTACCCTATGACCCAGCAGTAACACTGCTAGGAATTTACCCAAGGGATACAGGAGTACTGATGCATAGTGGCACTTGTACCCCAATGTTTATAGCAGCACTCTCAACAATAGCCAAATTATGGAAAGAGCCTAAATGTCCATCAACTGATGGATGGATAAAGAAATCGTGGTTTATATACACAATGGAGTACTATGTGGCAGTGAGAAAGAATGAAATATGGCCCTTTGTAGCAACATGGACAGAACTGGAGAGTGTTATGCTAAGTGAAATAAGCCATAACTATCAGTTTTTAAAATAAAAGTAGATTTATTGATTTTTCTGATCATAAAAATGATTCTGCCCATTGAAATGCAATTAAATAAAAAGTAAAACCATGTATCCCCTCAAGTTATAATATTGTGGTGAACATAGTGCAGATTTAATGCTGTCTTTACTAATTTCTTTAACCAGGCTTGTAATTTTCCTCAACATTATAGCCGACAGATGCAGCTGTTGAAAGAAGACTTGGAAAAACATTGTGGCTTAACTGGCAGAGCGCACTAAGCGTTTCTTGTACTCTCAGTGTTTTCTGTATTCAGTATATACATTTGGGGAGTATCATATTCTGCCTTTGAGCATAATCACAGTTTTTTGAAGTGTGCTCATTTTATAAAACTAAACAGCTATTCCATCTGAGGGAATTGGGGATAAACGAGAACATTTCTGCATTGGAAGTAGTTGATATAGTCCTTACATATTCGTCTTTTCTTATGAGATGGCAGACTTTCATTTTAAATCACAAATCTACTCATCAAACATTTTCATTGATGGTCTGCTTTCAAGGTATTCAACAAGAACATGTGTCAAAATGAGCAAATAGATTAAATATTTATAACTCAAGATGAGCATAAAAAAATAAAACTAAGTTCTTCACGTATTGTGGCTATGACTTCTTGGTCCCTTGAAATATAATGGAAAAGAAGGCAGTTTCCTTAAGTTATAAGCATTGAAATCCAATCTTATACTCTTGCATGTTTTAAAACCTTGACCGAAGTTTATTTATATAGTTTTACTATTACTAACCTATAGGCCTGATATGGAAATTGAAACTATATAAATTTGGATTTATGTGATAAGGCTGGGTTGAAATATGGAATGTTTTTCTCCCAAAACAAATAGTAACCTATGGGAAATATGTCATAATATTTGTTTAAAAATAGTTAAATAAATTGTTAATACTGGAGTTGGTCACTAACTCATTTTATCTCAAAAGTCAAACTCTTAGATGACAAAGTGCACAGCAGTGACCTTGGAAACTGTAGTAGTTTACTATTTCATTATGGCAAAATTTGCATTTACAGAGTTTTACTTTCTTTATTTGTCTTATTTGGGATATTTGGAAATAAACACAGAGCCATGCTTAAGAAATTCAAATGTTTTGTTAGAAGATATTAAAAATAAATCATGATATTGTTTGAGGAACAGAAGACATGCAGAAAAATGCATGCAAGACAAAGGAAATATGAATGTAAGACAAGTCAAGGCTTTTAGGAAACTACAGAGAAGTCCTGTCCTAAAATAGTGAATCTGTGGGCCAAGTTGAAATCTGCCTCATACTTTGTTTTTCTTATCACAGCTCATCTGTGCTCTTCAGTTAATGTTGGCCCCTCAGTTTCTTTTTCCCTCTTCAACACTGTAGCCAACTAATATTGCCTTTTAGTGTGCTTAACTTGTTGTTTTAACTTAAAGAAAAAAAATATTTTTCTAAACCCTATGAAATAATACAATGATACTGAGCACATTAAGTACTTCCAGTGCAGCATATATTTTTAATATTTACATATTAACTTGTACATATATTTAATCTATTAATTTCACTATATTTAACTTCTGAGTTCCACATAATGTATTAGACTATTATTTCTAGAATTTAAAGCTGATGCATTGTGTCCTTCCACAGATTTAATTCTGTTGTGCTAAATGCTATATGACTAGTTTCTAGAATATTGCTTGGTACATAGCAGAAAATCAGCACATTTTTATTAAATACAAGAGTTATTTTGGAAGTAGCACAACTCCTGGAGGCTTCTGGATTTTATTGTCCTGGAAATTCACTTTACCTCTTTCATAGGTTTGGGATCTTTTTTCAGAACTCCATGTTGTATTCTTTCTTGGCATGGTCATCTTTCTTTCATTTTATTATGATTTCATCTTATATAGCTTCCTGAGAAAGACTGCAAAGGGAGGTAATTTTTTCATTAGAGCAGTCTTTGCTACCCTGAAATAAAAAATAAATCCTTACATCTTACAATATCGCAATAAAAGTTTATTGTCCCTGCCATTGTCTAATGCTACAGGGCTAGGGGGACACAGGGCTCTTTTCTAAACAGTCACTAAAGAACCTATATGCTCCCTCTGATGGTGCCACTGCAATTATGGTCTTCAAACCCACTATTAAAGGGGAAGAGAAAGCTTGGACAATCACAAAGATCATTTTATTTGTTTGTTTGTTTGTTTGACACAGGAGTTTTATATCTAGGCAAGGAAGTGGCATGCACAACATTGCCAGTATATTCCATTGGCCAGAACCCAATTACTTGACCTTGCTTAACTGCAAGGAGGAATGAGAAATAAAGATTTCCTATATGCCTGGAGGAAAATGAATATGTCTGTTGAACACACAGCATTATCTATGCCACACTCAGCTCTCTGACAATATCTTTAGTCTTCTCACACCTGATGAATAGTTTGGTTAAGTATAGAATTTTAATTTAGAAATGATTTTTCCTCAGAATTTTGAAGGTTACTCCATTCTTCTGTCAAGTGTAGTGCCATTCTTATATTTATCCCTTGTGAACTTTTTGACCTCCCATTTCTTCCCCAAAGCATTTTTTAAAATTATTTTTAGCTGGTATGCCAAAATCTCATGATGATATGCATAATGTGGGTCGGTATAAATTTATTATAAAAGGATTTCTGTGGAAAATTGCATTCTGGAAAGAAATCATTTCTAGAAATGTTTCTCATTTTTTCTTCTTCTAATATTTTCTTATTTTGGACTCTAACCATTGAGAATTGAGATACTGAACTGCTAAGTTCATGAAAGCGCCTAACGACTGACCCATAGCAAAACTCTCTCATTTTTATTTTGTTATGTTTTCCTTTAAGCTCCATAACCTAATGCATTTGATATACTTCTTTATGTGTTTATGCATTCTTTGTTTCGTTAGGTTTTGAGTCAGGATTAGGGTTCTGGTTAGAGTTCTAATATCAACAAAGGTTTTATCGTGGAACTCATTTTTTTTATTTGTTAAAACAAAGATAATTTGAATTTACAATATATTTACTGCTCTGTAATTACCTGGCATTCAACTGCTAGTTATTTCTCAGCATGCATTCTGCATATTCTAGTGATATCTATTTCATCACCATAATATCAAAAGCGATGCATCCTTGAGTAATTTTAGACATACCAAATTATGGATCTATGCAAGATTTTCTCTCTAGTCTTCACTGAGGAGGCAATTACAAGCTTTAACTTTGATATAATCATGTCCAAATAATTTTAGTCCTATATTTGTGATTTTTTTCAGATCTTGCACAATAATTTTTACCTGTTAAAAATGATAAAAATGTTCTTTAGAGGCACCTGGGTGGCTCAGTTTGTTGAGCATCCAACTCTTGATTTCAGCTCAGGTCATGATCCCAGGGTCGTAGGATCGAGTCTTGTGTCAGGCTTTGCACTGAATGACAGCTAAGGGGACTTAAGTTCAATTAGAGAATGAAATTAATTGACCCTAAATCCTCTTCCCCCCATTCCTAAAAAATCTATTTCTAAGTCAACACTGTGAACATTAGCTTCCTCAAAACAACCGTAATTACTGGTGTCTATTTTGGATTGTTCCCAAAGTAGCATATATACCACAGCAATGTTTGTTTACCTTCTTTCCAACTGCATTCTTTTTATCTTCTGGATTGTATATTTACCTTACTTTAAATGAAAGTATAAGGTTTCATCTTTTTTTGTATTCTTATAAATAATTTAGTGGAGATATTGAAGAGGATGAATTAAGTGTTTATTGCTAGAAACCATTTCACTTAAATATTTTGTTGGTATTTTTAAGAAAAACTGTTAGGAATCTCATGACATTTATTTGTGATAAGTTGGACAAATGGAGGGAAGAGATGTGAAATTCAAAATTACTTTTGCTTTTCTTTTTTTTTTAATTAAAAAAATTATTTATTTTTGAGACAGAGAGAGACAGAGCATGAGCAGGGGAGGGGCAGAGAGAGAGGAAGACACAGAATCCGAATCAGGTTCCAGGTTCTGAGCTGTCAGCACAGAGCCCGACGTGGGGCTCAAACTTAGACTGAGATCATGACCTGAGCCAAAGTCAGATGCTTAACCGACTGAGCCACCCGGCACCCCACTTTTGCTTTTCTTTGATATTTATTCCCTGGCTTTCTCAGCATTGCTGCTATGCTATTTATATGAGAATTATAAAGTTTAAAATTAATTACTAGTGAACAATTATTTTATTTATCTTTTTTTCAATTTATGTTCCCCACGTAAACTTTTCCAAATTCTTCAACCAAGCTCTCAACTATTCTGACCACCGTGGGTCCCACTCTAAGGAAATTAGAATGTGGAGGCCTCAATTATGTCTCAAAATTCAAATATTTGTCTGTATTTTTATACTTGTGCTTTTTTCTTTTCCTCACTTCAATCAAAATACTGTTTCCCTTCTTTCCAATGTGATTGTTCATTTATACTCATAATTCCACCCATCCAAATCATTTTATGTATTTATTTTGTTAAAGGTGAAAGAATGAAAAGACAAGTATTGGTTTATTTTCCATATAGAAAATTTTAAAAGTCCTGGGGCGCCTGGGTGGCTCAGCCTGTGACTTCAGCTCAGGTCATGATCTCACAGTTTGTGAGTTTGAGCCCCACGTCAGGCTGACAGCTCAGAGCTGGAGCCTGCTTTGGATTCTGTCTCCCTTGCTCTCTGCCCCTCCCCCGCTCGTGCTCTGTCTCTCTCAAAAAATAAATAAAAAACAACAAAAAAATGTAAAAAGAGAAAATTTTAAAAGTCCTCTCATGTACCACTTTGTATAATACATATTTGAGGATGTATTTTATCTCTATCAGCCACAAATAGTACTCACTTCAGGTCTTTGCCCATAGGAGGCACCCAAATTGATTTATTTAAAAAAATGTGTTCAAATTATGGATATGAATCTGAACATCCACAATATATAAGTCCATTCTTGGAAATGTGCTTATTACTTTTTTTTAAATAGGCTCCATGCCCCATGTGGGGCTTGAACTCATGACTCTGAGATCAAGAGTCGCATGCTCTACCAACTGAGCCAGCCAGGTGCACCGTGCTTAAATTTTTAATTAAAATTTGAAGTATAGAAGAAAAACAAAGGGTTTAAAAGTTTTTTTTTTTTATCATTAACATTATATCTAAATTTTAAAACACTTTCAGAAGTATAGAACACTTCAGAATTTGAAATAAGTAAAAGGTTGGGTAGATCTAATTTGTTGCTCTATGTTTCCATGAGTCAAAGACCCTAGGCATTGCAGAAAGAGCTATCATTGACACATTCAGGTCTGGGTTCAAATTGGCAGCTATACACACTGTTAAGATGAGGCATACTGAAATCACAGAGACTTCCCATTCTGATTTTATAAACTCTTCAGATATATTTTTTGAAACCACAACAGCAAGAAATGCATTTTATATTTACAGTAACATTGTTAACAAAAATGTAAAAAAAAAGATAAATAAATAACATTGTCAAACTTCAATGAAGTAACATAATAATAACTTACAATGATATCCCTCCATAAAATACCCATCTGCTTTCAGAATATAAAATATCTTCTAAACCCAATAAATTATACAAGCAATCTGCATATCCTAAATTTGAATCACAAGTGTATTTTAATCTTGTTAGAAATAAAGTCAATTTTTACTTTTATGCATTTTCTGTGTGAATCCTACTCCCACCTCTTTCCTTTTTGCTTGACTAGATACCACCTATCTTTCATGTTTTACTTACTTATGCAAGAAGTTCCTTTCCTGGTCTAAATAAGCCATTTCATCAACTAAGAGATTGAGTACAAACTACTCTTTCCTCCAACTCTGCATTTTAGAAGTTATGGCACTTTGGGCAAGTTGTTTAACATCTCAATATCTCATTTTCCTATCCTTAAATGTAAATGATTATGTACTTCATGGGAATTTTTCTGAGGATTACACTATTTAATGTACAACATGCACTTAGAACAGTGCCTTGAAATGCATGTTGTGTGCTAGTAATAAATAATTATGTTCTTCTACAGTACCCTGTACTTCCGTCATGTCACTAACTTCTCTATATTTACTGCTTGTTCAATTGTCCCATTGTCCAGAATGATGATAAATTCCTACAATTCTGGTGGGAATTGTATCTCTATTTGCTGCAGTATCCCCAGTGCCTATTATAGTGCCTAAGACACAGTAAACTGATACATGTTTGTTGAATGAATTAAATCCCTACTATGTTATAGGGACTGAGATAGGAGTTTTCCATACATTACCCTTATGAAATTTTAAAATAACCAAGCAACAAAATAGTATTATATTCTGTAGGTGAAAAACTGACCCTTAGTCTTCATGGCCATAACACAGGTTTATTTTTTTTTTAATTTTTTTTTTTTAACGTTTATTTATTTTTGAGACAGAGAGAGACAGAGCATGAACGGGGGAGGGGCAGAGAGAGAGGGAGACAGAATCCGAAACAGGCTCCAGGCTCTGAGCCATCAGCCCAGAGCCTGACGCGGGGCTCGAACTCACGGACGGTGAGATCGTGACCTGAGCCGAAGTCGGACGCTTAACCGACTGAGCCACCCAGGCGCCCCCATAACACAGGTTTAAATTAGTCACACTCCATATGACCATTTCTCTCTTGCATCTCATTATTTGTTTATTTTACAAAACTCCATGAAGACACAAAGTCAAAGCAACCAAAAGAGAAGGGAAATTTACAAATCAAGTGTGTCATGTGAGTTTGTGGATTGCCAAAATAGTGGCTGCCTCATCGTTTTCCAGGAATGACAGTTACCTTGAAGATGCTGTAACAATCACCCCTATATTCTAGATTTGTATATGAGATTTTCATAACGTCAGCTCCTTTATCTCATCTTGGCACTTTCTTGTCTTAGTATTTATTGAGAATTTTGTGTAGTCTGCTTCACATTATTATAAACTTGCCTCTGTGCCACCTGATAATATATTTCTATGATTATGCCATGTTTTGCACCATACTTACCTCTATCTTTGATCACTACCATTTTTTTCTCTTTGTTCCCTGCTTTTAGTTGTGCTTCTATAATACTTCATCTGAAATATTCTTGCAATGACCAAGTTTACAATGAAAATTTTCACTCCAATGATATCTACATATTGAAAATAGAAACATCATCATATATTAACATATGTCTGAAACCAAATTGCTGTAATACTATAATATGTGTAAACTTTCACTTTCTAAAAAAATATATATTACAAATAAGGATTTCAAATGTGTGTACATACATATACATTTTTTAAAAATAATTAGAATATATATTTATTTGAATAAATTTACATAATATAGAAAATATTGCATACATTTAAATATATACACGTATATAATTTTTAAAATAGTTTTAAATATCTCAGTGACTATCAATATATATACCTGAGTTGACTGATTTTCTCTATATATGACACAGCTAATGATACATACCTAATCCTCAAAAGTTTCTCTGATTTGAAATTCATAGCTCTTTCCACAATTCCACATTGACTCACCAATTAACAATTTGAGGAAGTATACTGCTCCTGAATTAATCCATTTACATATTGTCCACTAGCTCCTCTCAGTGGTTCTCAGTGCCAGCTACCAATTAGAATCACATGGAAAACTTTTAAAAAGTACCTATTGTACTTTTTTTTTTTAATGTTTATTCAGTTTTTGAGAGACAGAGACAGAGCGGGAGCGGGGGAGGGGCAGAGAGAGAGGGAGGCACAGAATCTGAAGCAGGCTCCAGGTTCTGAGCTGTAAGTCCAGATCCTGATGCGAGGCTGGAACTCATGAACCACAAGATCATGACCTGAGCTGAAGTTGGATGCTTAACTGACTGAGCCATCCAGCCCCCCCCCACCCATCGTACTTTTTAAACGGAAGCAAAAGGAGAGAGAGAGAGAGAAAGAAAGAGAAAGAGAAACAGAGAGAAAGAGAGAGAGAGAAACCAAGAAACAGACTCTTAACTATAGAGAACAAACTAATGCTTACCAGAGGGGAGGTGGGTCAGAGGATAGGTTAAATAGGTGGTGCAGGTTAAGGAGTGCACTTGGGTGATGGGGATTAAGGAGTACTCTGTGATGAGCACTCTGTGTTGTATGGAAGTGTTGAACACTATATTGTACACCTGAAACTAATATTACACTGTATGTTAACTAACTGGAATGTAAACTTTTAAAAAAATACCCATTTTAGGGCTTAAACTTAACAAGATTTTGACCGAATTAGTCTTGAGTGTTCACCATCCCCCATTGCATTTGTTTTTAAAGCTCCCCAAATAATTTTAATATAAAGGCCAGTGTTGAGAATCCATGAGCTATTTATAGATAAATCTTAAATAATTTTTGCTAATTAAAATTTCATTTAAAATTTTCATAAGCGAGTATCTAACTTTCTATTACACATCTCTAATGAGGATTTTAAACCGTAAGTTTAATTGATGATTCTTTGCCTCAGGAAAGATTGTGAAATCAATTCAATTGTATCTAGTGATTATTTCAAATATACTTCCTGTATTTACTGGGTTTTGTTGTTGTTGTTGCAAAAGTTACCACAAACATAATGGCTTAAAACAGCACATTTATTTTCTCACTGTTTCTGTGGGTCAAAAGTTCGGGCAAGGCTGAGGTTACCCTGTGCTTTATAATCTTTCACAAGGCTGCATTCACAGTATCAGCCAGAACTGGGTTCTCATGTGAAGAGTGAGCTAGACATGCCCCACTTCTAACCTCACTTTCATGGTTGTTGGCAAGGATCAGTTCCTTCTAGGCTGTTACATTGAGAGCCTTTGGCTAGAGGCCACCCACAGTCTCTTATCACATGGGTCTCCTCTACAGGATAATTTGCTTCATCAAAGCCAGCAAGAGTCTACTAGCAAAATGAGTTACATTCTCTCTATATAATCGCAGAAGTAGCATCCTATTATGTCTGCTGTATTCTATTGGTTTTAAGCATGTTTCTAGGCCAGTCCAACTTTCAAAAGGAAGAGATTGCAAAAGGGTATGAATATCAGGAGGAAGGGATCATTTGGAGTCATCTTAGAGTTAACCTGCCACAATTTTCTTTCTTCTCTGCTCCCCTCTCTCCAAAATGGGGATTTCCAACAATGTGAATATATGGATCATCTTTTCTGAAATGGTTATTGATCCAAAGCAAAATGTAAAATGCATAGTGAAGGTAGTAAAAATATTTTTAAAATTCAAAATAATCCAAAATCATTGAAGATAAACTATTTCAGGAAAGTTTCATGGCTTACTTCAGCCATAGAGTTATGATTTCATGTTTTTAAAAATAGGTATTTCAATGTGTCTGTGTAAGAAAAACCATTATATTTCACAGAGCTGATTTAATCCACACATTATTGTACATCTAAACTGAAAAGATTTTCTATCAAATGTTTTAAATCCTTTGGTTGGTATACAATTGTGTTTGGGATTTCTTTTATCCCCTAACACTAAATTGTGTGGATGAGTATAGATAGAGAATATTACCCATATATCATAATGAACACTGATGCTAATGGCATATTTTAAAAGGTAAAGCAATGGATTAATATTGATATGGATTTTCTGGTTTCTGGGGAAAGCAGAGCATGAATAGTTCAACTGGTCATACTCTTCCAGTTTCATTCATCCCTCTTTTTAAAAGCTATTTGGTTAAGAGTATGAATATGGGCAAGAATGGAAACAAATTGCATTTATTCTGTGAGGTTTAGAATGCCCTTTAAATTTAAAAAAAAAATCATACTGGAATATTATTTATCATAAAAGATAATAAATAATTTAATAATTTAATTTTTAAAGTTATTTTTACCTATTTACAACTTCTATTCTCAGTAAACCTAAATGTACTAGACTTATGGAAAGGAGAAGCTCATTGATTTGCTTTCTATTTTATTTCATTCTGGATAATCTTTTATTCTAAGCTTAACAATGTAAAACTTTTGATGGGGTGTCTGGATGGCTCAGTTGGTTAAGTAGCCAACTGGTGATTTCAGCCCAGGTCATAATTTCTTTCATAGATTCATGAGTTAGAGCCTCATGTTGGGCTCCATGCTGACAGTGTGAAGCCTGCTTGGGATTCTGTCTCTCTCCCTCTCTCTCTCTGCTCCTCCCCCCTTTTTCTTTCTGTCAAAATAAATAAATAAACTTTAAAAAAATATAAACATGTTGAAAGTAGGAAAAGGAATGATTTTTTCTTAGAGTGAAATTCGAAGGTATAAGCAATTTAAATAATTTAATTAGAAATAGGTAACGGCCATATTTTCCTTGCCTTTAAAATTTAAATCTAGAAATATATAATATTCAACATGCCACTTGGCATAAAGATACTTTTTTTTAAAAAAGCAATTTTGATTTTTGATGTGTTTTATATTTCTAAGACATCTCTTTAAATTTTAAGTAACGGAACATTCTGTTTCTCAAAATATGCGTACTAATACTTTGCCTATTTATATCTACAAACTGAAAATTTTTTTTTAACGTTTATTTATTTTTGAGACAGAGAGAGACAAAGCATGAACGGGGGAGGGGCAGAGAGAGAGGGAGACACAATCAGAAGCAGGCTCCAGGCTCCAAGCCATCAGCCCAGAGCCCGACGCGGGGCTCGAACTCGCGGACCGCGAGATCATGACCTGAGCCGAAGTCGGATGCTTAACCAACTGAGCCACCCAGGCGCCCCTACAAACTGAAATTTTATAAATTATGACCTTCATTAAAGATGTATCTTTTTTTTTTGAGATACAGGAAAATAATCATGAATAGTCTGTACAATATTTTAGTTATGTCACTTTAAATTTTCACAGCAATTGACTTTTTTGTCTAGCTCAGTTTACCTTATTAGCCTGAGTTCATTCCCAGAGGCAAAAAGCAAGCTAAGCCCTTTATTACAGGGCACAAAACTTTCATTTGGTTAAAAGGAGAAATACAGCCTAAGGTGTAGAATATAGGTAACAGATGACATTTAAAGCTGTTAGTACTCACCCCTAATCAGATTTGGGATATCTTTGACCTTGACTGTAGATTGGAGCCATGATTTTTCCAGAACACATTAATTACATAATGAAATATGAATTGTCTATGGAAGTATGCCTGTTGATATAAAAAATGCTCTACACAAGTTTAAATGCTTGCTCTCTGTTGTTTTATCTTTTCCATGCCTTTGCTATGCCATTTTCACTATCTGAAATGGTGAACCTTCTCTTCTATAAAACTGCCAATCACTATCAAACACCTGGCCTGGTAAAGGGTGTAGACTCTGAAACCAATCATCTGTTTCACATGCATTCAGAGCCATCTTTGGAAGTCTATTTGACCTCTCTCAACATCAGTTCTCTCATCTGTAAAAGGGAGACAGCAAAAGTGTTAAGTTCATAGAATTCTTGTAAGGCTTAAGTGATTTAATGTCTGTAAAACATATACAGCAATGGCTGGCATGATTATAAGTATTGTATAGACTTTTGCTAGAAATTTTACACAATTCTTGAACTTTTGCTTATTCTTGAGATTCACTATATGTTTATTCTTTTACCCTTTCTTTACAACCTTGTTTCCTTAACATCTAAAGTGTGTCTAATCTCTGTTATCATCCAAAGCTATAATTTCTAATATATAGTCATTTCTATATATTTCTACCTCTGAACTCACCCTGACCTATTTGACTCTGCCCTATTTCCATTCATGACCTGATATGTCACATGTAATGAAGTTATTCCTATGACTTACCTAACTAATGATCAACAGTGTTAGTGCAATTCCAAGATATTCTTTACTCCACTAAATTCTGAAAGAATCCATGGAAAGCAGGGAATGATTTTGGACTCAATAAGTATTTATCAGGAATACTGTGAAAATAGGCAGATATGAAATTCATTTGCATGGGTTCTTCAAACCTATGAGGAGAATATTTTGTGTGCACGTAAGAACAATATGTATTCTGCTGCTATTAGGTTGAATGTTCTGTATATGACTGTTAGGTTCATCTGGTCTTTGTGTTATTCATACCTGCTGTTTTATTGATTTTCTGTCTGGATGATCCATCCATTTTTGGAAAGTGTGATATCAAAGTCTCCTGCTACTATTGGACTTATTTCTCCCTTCAGATCTGCAATGTTTGGTTCATATATTTAGGTGTTCTGTTGTTGGGTTTATATATATTTTATTATATCTTCCTGT